>NW_018403568.1:148613-329397 GCF_002113885.1 Mizuhopecten yessoensis | reverse complement strand
CCCCCACACACACACACAACAAATTCTGCATTCTGCATGTGGGTTACCTCATTAGTCGCCTCCTACGATACATGCAGTGGGTATCAGCTGGTGTATTCTTTTCCCGATCCCCGACCGGCAGGGGTGGAATTATTGGGGACAACATTTTTGGTCATAATAAAAAAAAAAAATACATCATTAGTAAAAAATTAAATAGGAAATGGAAAAAAGCATTTGATAACTGGTATCGCAAAGGGACAGATCTTTATCTCCATGTAAATATTCCATTTTGTAAGGTTTAACCATAACCCTACAATGTATTAGGAAAGAATGGATTTGTAATGCAAACATTATCGGTACAACAAATGGAACAGTTATAATATGATGAATCTGCTATAAAAAGGGGGTTTGGTGGGGAAAATTTGCCTCATAACGTGGCCTAGCAAAACAACTCATTCTAATTTTTAGCTCACCTGTCCGAAGGGCAAGTGAGCTTATGCCATGGCGCGACGTCCATCGTCCGGTCGTCCGTCGTCCGTCAACTTTTCCTAAAAACGCTACTAGTCATAGACGACTTAGCAGATTTTGACCAAATTTAGTCTGAAGCATCCTTGGCGGAAGGGAACCAATTTTGTATAAACCGGGGTTCTGCCCCCGGAGGGACCTGAGGGGCGGGGCCCAATAGGGAACACATAGTCAATTCTTTAAAATCCTTCTTCTTCTGTAGGAATGAAAGGCTTTGTTCCATATATGGCCTGAAGCATCCTTGGGTAAAGGGGAACCAATTTTGTATAAACAATGGGTCTGGCCCCGGAGGGGCCTGATGGCTGGGGCCAATCCCCACCCAGAACTTTATATACAAATGCTTGGCATAAAGAGACAAAAGTAGTCATGGTATTATAATATACCCTGGGGTCTGACCGAACCCCTAGGGACCTAGTTTCTTAGTCACAGCTTGGAAACAGTTGAGATACCCACCCTATAACCATGCATTTATACAATTGCTGAGTATAAAGAGATGAATGCACATATGCTTCACAGATGGCCTTGGGGTCTGCCCCTTCCTTGCAGACTTAACCCCTGGGTCATAACTTTGAAATGGTTGAGATCCCCACCCCAACGCGTAAAATACAAATGCTGGACAAAAAGAGACGAATGCAGTCATGCTATTCGAATTTACCCTGGGGTCTGGCCACAACCCTAGGGATTTAGTTTCTAAGTCACAGTTTGGAAACAGTAGAGATCCCCACCCCATAACCATACATTAAACTGCTGGGCATGGAAAATCTTATACAGACATACTACAATAGTTGGCCTTGGGGTCTGGCATATTCTCTTGAATCTCATTTGGAGAATATTTTGCCATGATTGCTTAGATATCCAGGTGAGCGATTCAGACCCAGAAGGGCCTTTTGTTATATACTCTGAATCATATCGTTGATTTCCGTGTATCTGTTTCACGTGCTGATCTTGGTTTACAAATTAATTCTTGTTAATATTGAAAAAAGGGGATCGCTGCTTTTCCATCGATCTCATTTCGTGATGTGATATCTTAATGAAGGTACTTTGAAAACGCATGGGATTTTAACTACGAACATCACCACATGACCTCTCGGGTTTCAGGTTCATTTTTGTTTTTTAATATGTCTGGTCAATATGTCGATCCATTTAAGGACACGCTGCCGCTTGTGAAAACATCCAGCAGCAGTCATTTACCCCATTGGCATGTTATAGGACATGTTTCTAATATAATATAATTTTCCTACCAAGGGTGAAATGTTACTCGTATCGAACATGCTTCAATTATTTATTCTTGAACTGTTACATCCTGTGTTTTTACATGTAAACATATGAAACAATGGAAGAAGGAAACATTTGCCATTGTTCCGTTTCTTTTATTCAGTAAAAGTCACAACCAATCTAAACTGTAAAAACTATAACATGAAGAACACAATCTCTTGCATGCCTGCCTCTTTATCTGTTCGAGAGCACCTTTATATTTAATGCCTTTTATAAATGTTCACAAAATGCAATCATACTTTTCTGCAAAAAGAAAAATCATACTATTCGCTTTCTTACATCAGTACAAAGTATGATAACAAAGTATGATAAATATACGTCTCCACTGAGCGCTCGAGTATCATTTCGTGGCGTTTTATAGGCGTTCATAAACAAAACAAAATCGAAACAGAGACGGACCAATACATTTTTTTACAATGTTTGATATTCATTTTATTAAGTTTCGTTCGTTTTGTTGCGTTTTTATTTCGTAAAACATTAAAGCCATAAAGAAAGCTATAAGAAGTTGTCGTTTGTGCATAAAAATCGGATTAGATTTAGGTCTAAGTTTCTTCATATTGATTAAAAAGATATGAAACCAATAGTTCATTTTAGGTGTATTTTTTAGAACGTATCGTAAGTCGCAACGCATGGTAAAAGATAGTATAATCTAGAGAAGGATACAACAGAACCACATCGGTTTCTGCAATAACGTCAAAATCCAGTAATGCAGATATCGAATGAACTTTTAAGCTTTAAGCAGAGTTTGAAAGAAGTACAGTGAAATAATATCGACGGCACCTGCCATCTAGGCCAACTCCAGTTAATGTTATGTTCTGTACTTCAGAATCAACATACAGCATATGATATTTTAAAAAAAAATAAAAAAATCAGGAGATTTGTTATAGATATGATATTGTAATATGAATTGAAAACGAAACATAGTGAAAAGAAACGGAAGGACTCGGAATGAAATTTGGCCTATTTCGAATAATCTCGAGTTTTTTCCTGCTCCGAATATAATATGAATTGTACTACATTTATGTAAGTACATATAAATACAAATATAAAGAAGGCGTGTCGATTAGGAAACAATATACAAACGACAATATAGATATTAAAATATAAATAAATTCATTGCTTCAATCTATATCGTTCTTTCTCCAAATAAAGAAGGACTTTACTACCCGTTACTGTTACTCTTGCATTTCCTTATAAAACAAACATCGGCTATGCTACTATCAATACATTATCCACTGCTTATATATTAAAATCTGACGAACAAACACCAAGGTAGACGTTTTCACTAACTGATTCTAGTAGGCCACGATCGAAAACACGAAAGGGGGAAAAAGGGGAGGGAGAAATACAACTGTTCGCAATTTGAGCACTTGGCAGTGGTTAGTTTGCTATTTGCAAAAATGGTGTAATTTACCCTTTATATCTGCTAAATTCAACAGTAATGTCGACAGTAATATCTCATGGTGGAAACAGGCGTCTATGTCCTTGTTGGATGCGCCTGATTAATGTAGGCCTAGGGGTTGCCATCTTCGTATGCTCAGATAAGAAGTTATGTCTTTACTTCAATGAGTCGACATCATCGACGTCTTCTATCGTTTCGTTATAGGCAAAAGGAGCCACGTTTTTCACAGTCTGGTTTTTTGATGTTCTCTTTCCGTTCCGCAACTCTTCTTCGGCCGATAAAATGTGATGTGGTAAAGCTGAACATGGCCTACATGCACAGCCACTGGGGATATTGACCCTTACGGCGATGCGACGAAAGCTCAAACCGTCAGTTGAGGGACATTGGAGTATTGTCCTTCTTGTTTCAAATTCAGTATGCTTGCAACATTCGCAAAAATGTTCTATGTCTCCAGGGACAGTTGAGGACGGCCGTGAGTAAGCTTGACATGTGCCGGCGCAGCCCCAGGATAGAAGACGTTTTGGCTGACAATTATGGTAGGTGAGAGTGTGACGGATACGTCCACGGTTGCACTGACAGTTCACTACGGTCAGGAGCAACACAAGGTATACGCATATTTGCTCTATTCTCGGAAATTTCGCCATCTCTGCCATGTTCTCTACAATGATAAAAACCATAATCTCTTTCAATATTAAGAAACATGAAACTATCAATGGATTGCCTATATGTGGTCTTGTACAACGCATGAATCGTTATTTTCTATTGAGGTAAAAATTTACAATTCTCTGGTAAAATTGTATTTTAATATTAGGCATTATATGGCATTTTTATTTACAATATGGTGCGATTATCATTGTTTGGCATTCTGCATCGAAATATTTTAACATGTTTCTCACTTTCATCGAAGTTTAAATATTTGCATGTGCTTGTACATGGTCTATTTGTGTTAGGGTATGTGTCATTTAATTTCTACTTCAGAACGAGTATGAGCCTTAAAATTGTTTTTGTCATATGTACAAGTCCACTGTTTACATTTTTTTTTATCTATTTGTGCAGAATGCACATATGAAATACATATCTTTAATTTTAGATCAAGTTATAATAAACAATTCATTTAGAGCACATTATAAGCTGAAACAGTGACATTATCTTTTTTACTCTAAATATTATGTCGTAATAAACGATAACCTTACGTGTGAGACAAAGACGTTTAGATAAACCGTTAATATATCATCAATCCTCTAGGCCAATAATGGTAGCATTTAGCTGTGTTCTTTTATTCCCCGGTACAATCGCATAATTGAGGCACAAAGGCGGAGATGTCTCGTTCAGGTTCCAATATCAGCCTAATTAAACCGTTTACATATACAACTAGTCCGTAGAAGTAAAGACGGTTGACGAGCAGCTGTCTTCGGCAACAACTCGTTTATATTTTGGGCTCAACACCCACATTGGAGTCTCGTAACAGATTCCCCGGGGCTAAGCACGCCTATTGATCCATATCATTTGAGAATAACAAACCCGGAAAACAACACGAAACATCAATTCTAAACGGCAGCCCACGAAATTTGTTTTTATTAAGGTATAACACCACTATTCGCGGATCTAAGTATGTAATGTATTGGTGTCACTGTTAATTTATTTTACAGTCGGCGCGTAAGTTACGTTCTTCTTTAAAAATCGACACCCTGTCAGACATTAGAGTCAGATTTGGGGCAATGTGTCGTCCTGTAAATCGGGGAAGACAAATTCAAAGGTATATCGTGGATGTTTACATTTTCTGTATTATGATGATACTCTTGTTACTTTCTTTTTTCAAATAAACTGAGGTGCCCTAAATTACCCGTGATCGTAAGTCCAATCAACCAACGCATGCCATTAACGTTGTAGCAATGTATGTGTATTGTTTCAGCATCCTAGCGCGAAAGGAAATACCATCTTAATGAATGTTGGCAAAGTCGAACAGCTTTCGATATTGTTCCAGAATTTTAGAATTGTATTTGTTTTCAAGAATGATATTATTATCCCGGTTTACATCTAGTCCTCGTTAAAACAGGCATTGATCGTTATGTACAATCCACTCCAGCACAGCAACATACTCTGTCTCCTGCATACACACACGAAAGCACGCATACATTACACACATGGAAGCACGTCCTTAAATGACCTTAGCTGTTAATAGGACGTTAAACAAGAGAATAGGTTTGCACTCCGTCCGTCTGTCCTTCCGTCCAAACGTTTGTCCTCGGCATATCTTCTATACTATTTCACCTGGAGTAACCAGATTTGGTGTAAAAGGACACCTTGGAATGGCAGAGTGCAAGAAGGTCACTATGACCTCACCTGTGACCTATGGTTTGACCTCTGACCTTAACTTTTGAAAAGGTTTGTCAGGGGCAAATCTTCTATACTATTTCACCAGGAGTAACAAGATTTGGTGCAAAAGGACATCTTGGGATTGCAGCGTGCAGAGTGCAAGAATGAAGTCACTACATTGACATGGTATGACCTATGACTTGACCTTTGAACTTAAGTTTTGAAAAAGTTTGTCCGGGGCATATCTTTTGAACTATTTCATCTTGAGTAACCAGATTTGGTGTACAAGGACATATTATGATGCCGAAGTGCAAGAAGAAGGTCACTATATCCTCACTGTGGTCCACGCTTCCTGACATAGGTGCACAGTTTGTTAGATTAAAAACAAATCCGGTGGGGGACTATGGATTGCCTTGCATTAATCGGTTTTGTTTTGCTTAACGTCCTATTAACAGCTAAGGTCATTTCAGGACCTGCCTCCAAGTGTCATGCAAGCGTTCATGTGTGAATGTGTGATGGAGACGGGTATGTTGTGTATTTGCCACCTTGCGATAGCGCAGATCTGATGCCGCCTACTTTATAGCGCTATCTCACTGAAATACCATACCGAAGACACCCAGCACAACACAAATAGGTCAATACAGAAATCAAAAGTAACATTTATATCATTTATAAAGAAATGATAATCAGTAATAATCTTCGTGCTAGACACAGTATCGGCAATGATCCACAACAATTGGCATAACATTATAATTGCATTATCAAAAAAAATACTCTTTCTGTCATATTTTATATTAACAGAACAGTTATTATCAGTCATGGTAGCACTGAGCATGAACTGTTATACACAGTTGATACCGAGTAGGAATACAAATCACGGTACTTTCGTTCAGAATCGTGAAATGCTTGACACAGTTGATAAGGAGTCGGAATAGAGGTCAAGGATTTTCGTTAAGAGTTATGAAATGCTTTACACAGTTGATACGGTACGAAGTTGCATGTTTTCGTAAATAATAATATAGTCGGCATCAGATCCGCGCTATCACAGGGAGGCAAATACACCAACATACCCTGAACACATTGAATGATCTTACCTGTTGATAGGACTTTAAACCCAGTACAACCATCCAAGTTAAGAAAATAGTTTGTAAACAAAGTAGGTTAGCTGGAAATGTTTCTTTCTTGCTGTTTGTTCACTAAGCTATGTTGCCCCTTACTTTCCGTTGACAGACTATCAGCATGGCATATCATTCCTAATCCGGTCAGCGTTTTCCTTTACTAGCTGAGTCAAGGAGGTACATTTAATTTGTAACAAAATCACGTTTTTATTGTTTGCACATGCAGTTTGTCTAACTGGTAACCTATTTTATATACATTCTGATAATGATCTCCATTAGGTAGTTGCTGTCATTTCAGTTTAAAAAATATACACCTATATATATTTCATGGTGTCGTTCCAGTTTTCAAAACTAGTTTTCTAGGCAACGGTTAATCAAACCGTCTCCGAAATATCCAAACCTAAAATATTCAAATTGAATTACATTTTATATGTTCGGTTTACGTGCAAGGAGATAATTTGGCAAACGCCTCCTTAGACAAGTGAGCCAAGTGTAGGTTTTGTATAATGTTAGGAAATTGGAAATGTACAAGTCGATGAGCGAGGCCGCTCAGTATATCTTCGGTATGTTAAATCATATGGTTTTTTTTGTCTGATATCAGGTTAATATGAGTGTGATATTTTTTTTTGTATTTTTTCTTTTTTACATATACAGTTTGTGTTCTAAAAACTTTTAGATACTGTATATATTTTATAGCAAACACAACCTGAAATACATTTTAACGCTATCAAAACAGCGATTTTATCATAAAACACTAACTGCCAGTCATATCGAAACATCATAAATCACGGCCGCGTAATATGCCTTAGTGTCATGCATGCAATCAACCATTTACAGTCAAACACTTTATGATTGAATGTGCTGATTTCAAACAAATACGTGACAGATTTGTGTATGTACCGTCTATGAAAAGAGTATTCGATACAGTTTCTGTGCAAATAATATATGACTTTTTACACTCTACTGAACTTAACAATAAAATATGATAAATAGTGCAGCCAGTTTCTTCAATATTGATGTATTTCTTTAATCCTTTAAATATTTTAAGCTATTAGGTTTTGGTTTGGTATGTTTATTTTCGGAAATGTCTTTTTGTACATTGTTGTTGGCCTAAAATGACTCAAATTGTCGATGGGCCGTTAAACAATACAAAATACAAAATACAAAATTCACATTCAGATTAGTCGAGGAATATTAGGCTTTAACTTTTCTTGTCATGTTGATTGTTTAAATGTTGTCGAAAGGAGTACGCGGTTCTTACTATCTGAAACAAATATAATGACTCTTTATTGCATGACGGTCGCCAAGTGCTTGCGTTGACTAGCTAAGTCGATTACGTTTTGTCGTGACTTGTCAGAAGTTTTTTTTTCAGATATATGTTAGCGATGGCTTTGGATTGGCCGACACATATCCTGGCAATATTTTTTTTTATTGATTGAAGTAATTTTAATATGAAAATTGTATCTACGAGAGAAAACGAAAACGTGGTTTCGCAAGATGGCCACCAGGTGTAGCCTCCCGAGAAAAGTACGATTCTAACACATATTTTTCAAACTGCGTAGGAGTGAGACATATTATGCATATGGAGTATACGTTTATTTGTCAGATCGCCAACTTTCAACTTTCTGGATTTAAGAAGCCCACCATGGCCTCTGACTAACTAACATTTCTTGTTGGAATATGTTGTATTGGCGATATTTGCAATGATATACCATAACTAAATTAACCGTTCCTTATATTTACCCATAGGGAAATAACTGACTTAAAACAACCTTATTATCAAGTGTACTCCTACTACGCTTATCTGGAGAATTTAGTCAGTAATGCAATTAAAACACCCCGGAAGTACCCGGAATACGTTGGTTTGGGTTTAATAAAACATCTTATTGCCCGCGATGGGATTTTGGTCTTCGGCTTCGCCTGGCGAATTAAACTTGGGTTCCTTTCAAGCCTTACTCAAAGTATATGTTGTATATAAAATAATAGTTTATGACCGTACAATCGTCATTAAGATAATCTGGAATGAACCCGGAAGTAATGTTGATGCCTAGGAAGTCAGAACTTATATATATATATATTAGCAACAACTGGCTTTTGACTCACCAATGCATTTATCGTTACTTCATCAATGAATTCAGAGAATAATAATCTGCATTAAGGCAATACGAGGGTAAATAAAAGGCATTTTATTGCATTTTTTATGTAAAACAGGTATATTCAACGTTGCAAACGACATGTTTATCATATCAACGTCCAAATGAAGTCTTCGTAAATGAAAGACATATAACTAAATCATTCAATATATTAACACAAATGTACTAAAGATTTCTGTTCATTTCAAAGTAAAACAAAAATACGTCACTAAATGGTAAGAAACGAACCATCACATAGCGTTCATGCAATACAAGATACTGCGAATAGATAGACCCTTCCTTTACCACATATGTCTCTTTCATCATAGTAAGACATTTTGATAAAGATGATGATCGTATAATGGGTTTTAAAATGGTTTTTTTCTTAAAAAGACAAAATGATTAAAGCAATAATAGAATATAAAAATATACAAATATTCTCAAATCATATAACATGTATATTTGAAAATTGAATATTTTGATACCTATTGTGTAACTGCATTTATAAAAACAAAATGAAGGATGGTCTGCCGTTTGCCAACTCTTTACCCTAATGCAAACATGTACGCTATACCATAATATACCATATATACCATAATAATCATAATAATAATATATCATAATATATAATATGTAGTTTTGTTACTCAACTCCTAAATAGACGCTCTGACAGTAGACGTTTTGCTGAATACTCGTTATATTTTACCAATACCATAAATACATGTTGTATCTTTTAATATCATGATAAATAGAGATTAAAAACGAAACTTAATTTACATGAGTGTATCAATATGAATATCAAAGTAAATAATTGATTATTACAACATTATTCTATTCCCTGTAATATGAAAAGCACTTACCAGATAAGTAATATCTTAAAAAGTAGTCAATAAACTGTCACATACCTGTTAATAGTATGTTATCTTGTTCCTTGAATATCCTCTTTGTAGAAATGAACAATCGGTTATATTCCAACGTATTTATAGAGGAGAAATCACACCTACCAGCCTCATCATGACACAGGTACGGCGGAGGCGTGACCTAGTTGAACTTGTAGTACAGAAAAGTCATCCCTGCTGTTTCCGCCGCTAAGTTATAAGGAAATCCGTTGGTTTATTTTACTGACAGTCATGTTGAGCATATTAACATATATAATGGCTTGGTATAGTATAGGCACTGTTAAGGCTTTATTTCATTAAGTAACCAGGAAGACGTTTTCTCTGTTGAATGAATCACATCTTGCCAATGACGATATCAAAATTCTTGTAATATAGCACGAGGTAAATTAACTTCAGCAAATGTCAGTTAATTATTTGCATAACGGTATAGGTACTAAACCGAGGTAACATTTGTATCGACGCACAATCACTAGATCCCTGTCAATGCTCTAGCTCTTCGTGTACTACGGTTTTGAGGAGTTCATGTTTGTTGAATGTCACGCTTGATAGCAGAGCAGGGGATATTCTAGTGTTATTATTTTAGTAATAAATGATTATTGCACCAGTATCTTAATCCTTAGGAGAAGTTATTGTATATTTAATTGTGTATATAATTGTTAGTGTTGAAAATATTCTTATTGTATTTCGCATGAGTCCTTAATGTTCAACATATATAAACGAGCATCTGATGGTCAATACATTGAGATTTTAAATTTCACACTAGCCGGGCACACGAAAGGCCGTATATGCCATCAGAGTAAGTACCGTTATTTTCTGTAGTTTTGTGAAGAGTGTTTTCACCAATCTGGGTTTAGATTTAACTGGTGGTTTTTTTACAACTGTATCTATGAGAAAAGTATAAGAAATCAGTTATCATATAGCTACGTCCAGGAAAATTCAACACAGATACGTGGTACTTAGATACCGAAAAGGCTTCAATAATTAACAGCGCGATTTAATAGTGGTCTGCTCAATCCATCAACTATGATAATACTATAAACTGGTTTTGCTGACATAATGTTGTTCAATGAACTAGATTATTTGTGACTGACATACTTTCATGGATATTCAGACGGTGAATGTAAAGTTTGTTCTCCAAGAATCTCGATTTTCCCATGGTAACATCCATTTTACTCTTGAACTACATCATAAACCAAACTCATACCTACCTGGATAAACATTTATTTTCATGGATTTTTATTATATTGCATTTGTTTTAATTACTGGATTGTCGTGTACGACATCGGTTGCCAAAACATGCTATTATCAACATTTTGCGAGGAAATAAACTTAGTTCTCGTATTAGATATACTATAAAAGTGCCATACACCCTTCAAAATATTTATTTGACTTTTAGTGAATTGTTATTGCAGTAATGTTCATTACGCCGATTTGATGACATTTTTTTCTCGATTTCAATACTGTGTTGTATGTGTTGGTTTTATATACCGGGATGCGCTGGGGCGATTAATAGAGGAGTTAATGTTCATTTATTAATATTGTATAACTTATTCCCATGTATTCTACGTAACCTGCTATTCCAGCAACCCCATAGTCGCTGCGTTTTCCCGATTGTAAACTTTCACATTCTTGATACTACTATGTGAACTTACCACACCTACCGTGTTCATATTAATATTAACAGTTAATTCGGTATCCAAGAGCTTTTTACGAATATAATGATTTTGTTATAGATCTGCAAAGCTGATGGACACACTTAAACCACAGGGTTTCCATTATCTCATTTATAAATATGTTTTTACCTTATTTGACGCGATGGACGATGTTTTTGATCAGGCTCATTGGAGTGCCTGTTGTTTCGTTGCGATTACTAGGCTAAGGTTCGTGCTTTACGACGTTAGATTACTTGGAAGTTAACCAAATGTTACATAGCAAGTATCGTCGATGAAGCATAAGACGCTTACCTTTTGAGAACACCTGGTCTTATTCAACGAGGTGTATCAATATTAATCCTTATGTTTGTTTGATTTTTTTACGGGGGATGGGGAATGTTTAAGTCTTTAATCTCCTATTTGAGTAAGTCCCAAAAAGCCAACATTGGTTCAAATTTCATCATTAGCCTAATCATGATCTGTTGATCAACTCCATCGGCGAAATACTGATATATGATTGAATAAAGAATAACTGCTTAAAAAGTGTTCTAAAACCAGCCTTAAATATACTGAACTAAATTTGCAAAATGCAAATCTCACTGGAATCGAAATATGAAAGAATTGATACCTCATTAAAATCGGAAACGATGCCAAACCTTCCAAGTAAAATGTCTTACATTGATTGAAGGTACATCCGACATAACAAAGCATGAGAGTGCAACAGGGCTATCGTCTTCTTATCTCTAGGCACGATAAGTGCATATTTGTCTTTTATTGTCCAAATGTAAATATGGCGGACAGATATCGGATTAAGCTGACAACCAAGCTATTAGATCAATGCGTTTTACCAGCCATATAGGGATATATGTACTTTCAGTAATAAGGAGTTTTGCAACGCAATGTTACCATGGGAAAATCGAGATTCTTGGAGAACAAACTTTACATTCACCGTCTGAATATCCATGAAAGTATGTCAGTCACAAATAATCTAGTTCATTGAACAACATTATGTCAGCAAAACCAGTTTATAGTATTATCATAGTTGATGGATTGAGAAGACCACTATTAAATCGCGCTGTTAATTATTGAAGACTTTTCGGTATCTAAGTACCACGTATCTGTGTTGAATTTTCCTGGACGTAGCTATATGAATTTCCGTCTTCTGTAATAAAACTTGCCTGCTTAATATCGTAATGTATCTTTTTTTCTTCCTTTGAAACAACACGGAATGAAATGCATACTAAGATTCTTGCACAATTTGTTTATTATGGTAATGCAACAAAAAATTATTCTTTATATGTACCATCAAATAAAGCAGACAAAGACGGCATATAGTCAATAATTTTCCTATCTTATAACTGTTACAAAATTTAACAGGCTCATGGTTGACCAGATAATTAGATTAAAATTTCCTGACAAGACGTTGACGTCCTTCTTTTGTGACGTCATACTTGCGTTATGACGTTATCTGATTTTAAAAACTTGAATCGTAGGTTTAGTAGTATTGGTTATCAGATGAACAAACTATAAAAATTGAAAGATTCAAAACACGATGTCGTGCGGTACTCGGAGTCAAGATTGCGGCAATCTAACAGGTCCCCACCTTCACAGTATCGACACAAATTGTAACGTATCTAGGATCGTCGCTAGAGAATAGGCATGGTATAAAGCCTGCTGATATTCCCTAACGTTATCGCGGGTTTGGTGTTTGTACATGTATATATAACTACTGGCAAACATAGAAGATTTCTTCCTCGTGTCATCAAGGGGGTTAGACAAAAATAAAATAGCGAACAAATACACCATGGCGTCAATACCCAAGTAGAAAATCAAACCTATAAGGTTGAAATCTTGTTGATATTTGATTTAATTGTACTAAACATTATATGTTTTAAATAGTTATGAACTAATTTATTTTGATGTTGAAACGGAATATACGTAGTAGTGTTGACAGATTTTCCCTTGGTATCGTAATATTAGAAATACCTTGAAAACAGATAGGCTAGTCCTGTCCTTATTATATTGCCATAGCGACATGTACGTTGCCATTAAGGCAGTGTGGGGGTGTCATTACTGTACGCTACCCTTAAGGCATTGTTAGGGGTGTTTTCACTGTACGCTACCCCAAGGGCAGTGTGAGGGGTGTTATTACTGTACGCTATCCGTACGGCAGTTTGAGAGGTGTTTTTACTGTACGCTACCATTAGGGCAGTGTCGGAGGTGTTTTTTTAATGTAAGCTTTCGTTAAGGCAGTATGAGGGGTGTCATTACTGTACGATACCCTTAGGGCATTGTTAGGATTGTCATAACTGTACGCCTATCGTACGGCAGTTTGAGGGGTAATTTTACTGTATTCTATCCCAAGGGCAGTGGGAGGGATGTTTTTACTGTATGCAAACCTTAGGGAACTGTAAGGGGTGTTTTTACTCTACTCTTCCCGAAGGGCATTTTGAGAGGTGTTTGTATACTTTACGCTACTATAAGGGCAGTGTGCATAGGGCAGTGTGAGATGTGTTTTACCGTACGCTACCTTTAAAGCAGTTTGAGAGGTCCTTTTACTGTACTCTTTCCTTAAAGAACTGTGAGGGATGTTTTAACTGTACGCTATCCTTAAGGAACTGTGAGGGGTGTTTTAACTGTACGCTATCCTTAGGGAACTGTGAGGGGTGTTTTTACTTTAGGCTATCCTAAGGGCAGTGTGAGAGGTGATTTTCCTGGACGCTATCCTTAGGACATTGTTAGAGGTGTCATTACTGTTCGCCACTCTTAGGGCAGTGTGAGGAGTTTTTTTACTGTACGCAAACCTTCGGGTAGTGTGAGGGATGTCATTACTGTACGCTATCCTTAGGACATTGTTAAGGGTGTCATTACTGTTCCCCACTCTTAGGGCAGTGTGAGGAGTGTTTTTGCTGTACGCAAACCTTAGGGTAGTTTGAGGGGTGTCATTACTAAACGCTATCCTTAGGACATTGTTAAGGGTGTCATTACTGTTCCCCACTCTTAGGGCAGTGTGAGGGGTGTCATTACTGTACGCTATGCTTAGGACATTGCTAGGGGTGTCATTTCTGTTCGACACTCTTAGGGCAGCTTGAGAGGTGTTTTTACTGTACACAAACCTTAAGGAACTGTGAGAAGTGTTTTTACTGTACGCAAACATTAGGGCAGTGTGAGGAGTGTTTTTACTGTACGCAAACATTAGGGTAGTGTGAGGGATGTCATTACTGTACGCAAACCTTAGGGTAGTGGGAGGGGTGTCATTACTGTACGCTATGCTTAGGACATTGCTAGGGGTGTCATTTCTGTTCGACACTCTTAGGGCAGCTTGAGAGGTGTTTTTACTGTACACAAACCTTAGGGTAGTGTGAGGGATGTCATTACTGTACGCAGACCTTAGGGCAGTGTGAGGGGTGTCATTACTGTACGCTATGCTTAGGACATTGCTAGGGGTGTCATTTCTGTTCGACACTCTTAGGGCAGTGTGAGGAGCGTTTTTACTGTAAGCTTTCCTTAAGGCACTGTGAGGGGTGTTTTTACTGTAAGCAAACCTTAGGGTAGTGTGAGGGTTGTCATTACTGTCCGCTATCCTTAGGACATTGCTAGGGGTGTCATTACTGTTCTACACTCTTAGGGCAGTTTGAGGGGTGTTGTTACTGTACGCAAACCTTAGGGGGGTGTGAGGGGTGTCATTACTGTGCGCTATCCTTAGGACATTGCTAGGGGTGTCATTACTGTTCTACACTCTTAGGGCAGTTTGAGGGGTGTTGTTACTGTACGCAAACCTTAGGGTAGTTTGAGGGGTATCATTACTGTACGCTATCCTTAGGACATTGTTAAGGGTGTCATTACTGTTCGCAACTCTTAGGGCAGTGTGAGGAGTGTTTTTACTGTTCGCAAACCTTAAGGAATTGTGAGAGGTGTTTTTACTGTACACAAACCTTAGGGTAGTGTGAGGGGTGCCATTACTGTTCGCCACTCTTAGGTCAGTGTGAGGAGTGTTTTTACTGTAATCTTTCCTTAAGGAACTGTGAGAGGTGTCTTTACTGTACGCAAACCTTAGGGCAGTGTGAGGAGTTTTTTTACTGTACGCAAACCTTCGGGTAGTGTGAGGGATGTCATTACTGTATGCAAACCTTAGGGCAGTGTGAGGGATGTCATTACTGTATGCAAACCTTAGGGCAGTGTGAGGAGTGTCATTACTGGACGCTATCCTTAGGACATTGTTAGGGGTGTCATTACTGTTCGCCACTCTTAGGGCAGTGTGAGGAGTGTTTTTACTGTAAGCTTTCCTTAAGGAACTGTGAGAGGTGTTTTTACTGTACGCAAACCTTAGGGTAGTGTGAGGGGTGTCATTACTGTACGCTATCCTTAGGACATTGCTAGGGGTGTCATTACTGTTCGACACTCTTAGGGCAGTTTGAGAGGTGTTTTTACTGTACGCAAACCTTAGGGCAGTGTGAGGAGTGTCATTACTGGACGCTATCCTTAGGACATTGTTAGGGGTGTCATTACTGTTCGCCACTCTTAGGGCAGTGTGAGGAGTGTTTTTACTGTAAGCTTTCCTTAAGGAACTGTGAGAGGTGTTTTTACTGTACGCAAACCTTAGGGTAGTGTGAGGGGTGTCATTACTGTACGCTATCCTTAGGACATTGCTAGGGGTGTCATTACTGTTCGACACTCTTAGGGCAGTTTGAGAGGTGTTTTTACTTTAAGCAAACCTTAGGGTAGTGTGAGGAGTGTCATTACTGGACGCTATCCTTAGGACATTGTTAGGGGTGTCATTACTGTTCGCCACTCTTAGGGCAGTGTGAGGAGTGTTTTTACTGTAAGCTTTCCTTAAGGAACTGTGAGAGGTGTTTTTACTGTACGCAAACCTTAGGGTAGTGTGAGGGGTGTCATTACTGTACGCTATCCTTAGGACATTGCTAGGGGTGTCATTACTGTTCGACACTCTTAGGGCAGTTTGAGAGGTGTTTTTACTTTAAGCAAACCTTAGGGTAGTGTGAGGAGTGTCATTACTGGACGCTATCCTTAGGACATTGTTAGGGGTGTCATTACTGTTCGCCACTCTTAGGGCAGTGTGAGGAGTGTTTTTACTGTAAGCTTTCCTTAAGGAACTGTGAGAGGTGTTTTTACTGTACGCAAACCTTAGGGTAGTGTGAGGGGTGTCATTACTGTACGCTATCCTTAGGACATTGCTAGGGGTGTCATTACTGTTCGACACTCTTAGGGCAGTTTGAGAGGTGTTTTTACTTTAAGCAAACCTTAGGGTAGTGTGAGGAGTGTCATTACTGGACGCTATCCTTAGGACATTGTTAGGGGTGTCATTACTGTTCGCCACTCTTAGGGCAGTGTGAGGAGTGTTTTTACTGTAAGCTTTCCTTAAGGAACTGTGAGAGGTGTTTTTACTGTACGCAAACCTTAGGGTAGTGTGAGGGGTGTCATTACTGTACGCTATCCTTAGGACATTGCTAGGGGTGTCATTACTGTTCGACACTCTTAGGGCAGTTTGAGAGGTGTTTTTACTTTAAGCAAACCTTAGGGTAGTGTGAGGAGTGTCATTACTGTACGCTATCCTTAGGACATTGTTAGGGGTGTCATTACTGTTCGCCACTCTTAGGGCAGTGTGAGGAGTGTTTTTACTGTAAGCTTTCCTTAAGGAACTGTGAGAGGTGTTTTTACTGTACGCAAACCTTAGGGTAGTGTGAGGGGTGTCATTACTGTACGCTATCCTTAGGACATTGCTAGGGGTGTCATTACTGTTCGACACTCTTAGGGCAGTTTGAGAGGTGTTTTTACTTTAAGCAAACCTTAGGGTAGTGTGAGGAGTGTCATTACTGTACGCTATCCTTAGGACATTGTTAGGGGTGTCATTACTGTTCGCCACTCTTAGGGCAGTGTGAGGAGTGTTTTTACTGTAAGCTTTCCTTAAGGAACTGTGAGAGGTGTTTTTACTGTACGCAAACCTTAGGGTAGTGTGAGGGGTGTCATTACTGTACGCTATCCTTAGGACATTGCTAGGGGTGTCATTACTGTTCGACACTCTTAGGGCAGTTTGAGAGGTGTTTTTACTTTAAGCAAACCTTAGGGTAGTGTGAGGAGTGTCATTACTGTACGCTATCCTTAGGACATTGTTAGGGGTGTCATTACTGTTCGCCACTCTTAGGGCAGTGTGAGGAGTGTTTTTACTGTAAGCTTTCCTTAAGGAACTGTGAGGGGTGTTTTTACTGTACGCAAACCTTAGGGTAGTGTGAGGGGTGTCATTACTGTACGCTATCCTTAGGACATTGCTAGGGGTGTCATTACTGTTCGACACTCTTAGGGCAGTTTGAGAGGTGTTTTTACTTTAAGCAAACCTTAGGGTAGTGTGAGGAGTGTCATTACTGTACGCTATCCTTAGGACATTGCTAGGGGTGTCATTACTGTTCGCCACTCTTAGGGCAGTTTGAGAGGTGTTTTTACTGTACGCAAACCTTAGTGTAGTGTGAGGGGTGTCATTACTGTACGCTATCCTTAGGACATTGCTACGGGTGTCATTAGTGTTCGCCACTCTTAGGGCAGTTTGAGAGGTGTTTTTACTGTACGCAAACCTTAGGATAGTGTGAGGGGTGTCATTACTGTTCGCCACTCTTAGGGCAGTGTGAGGAGTGTTTTTACTGTAAGCTTTCCTTAAGGAACTCTGAGGGGTGTTTTTACTGCATGCTACCCTAGGGGCAGTGTGAGGGTGTCATTACTGTACGCTACCCTAGGGGCAGTGTGAGGGGCCCGTTGCGTTACAGACGGGTCCTATAAGGACGAAACAGCAGCTGTTTGATGAAGTAGCATTCATTGTTGGCGTAATAAAGGTGTGTTCACGTGTGTGTGTGTGTGTTCACTTGTGTGTGTGTGTGTGTTCACGTGTGTGTGTGTATGTGTGTTCACTTGTGTGTGTGTGTGTGTGTGTGTGTGGTCACGTGTGTGTGTGTGTAATTTACGTTCATCCATTCACCTATTCATTTATTATAACAGTAAACAGTTGAGAACTTTTAGGGATTGTAAAAAACATTTTGCATGTAGTAATATTCTACAGTGCAATACTGAAAATTACAAATAAATGGAAACACTCACATCATAGTTCATCATGTACAAGTGCAATATTTATATTTATTTTTCGAAATCAACAAGTTAAATGTGGCTTTCCTATTTTGGGTATGACACGGGATGCAGAAACTATTTAATTATTCATGAGAACACAACGTTGGATGCTATATAAGGAATTATAGACCGACATTCTCATGGACTTATTAATTACATAACGGCGGCTCCTATATATTATTGGGGACATACAATGTATATTTTAATACGGTTTGAATGCAGGTGTTGTTGGGTTATTTGTGGTCTTCTTGTATCAAAATCGATTATTTTATTTGTCCTTTGCTGTTAACGTTTTGTTTCATATTTTTTAAATCCTAGTTTTCATTACGTCCCTAGTGATAAATATGTGTTACCGTTACCATAGTGATATTCGTAACTATGTCGATGGTGTCAACTTCAAAATTTAGTATTTGTTCTAACATGTAACATACAAAACAACAATTTGGGATATATTTATCTGGTTCAGGTGAGCCGTTAAAATCATTCTCATTTTTCATTAACAAAAAACACGACTTCACACGTTTTATATTGATCATCTAAGGATTTCAAATACCTTATGAAATACGAACGGGAAAATACCGGGTGCAAAACAAGACTACTTTCTGGGCATCACCGTGTATAACAATTTTATACCAAAATATCGCATGCATCCTTATAGTAACTGAAATAAACCGCTAACATAACATGAAATTTGAAAATTAAGGTGTTTGTCTGTCTGAATCGTAGTTTTACAATAGCATCCTATCTTCAGCCCAACAGACATGTTGTCTGCTATGCCTTTATCATGTGGCTTTTTCTCTCATTTCCCTGTTTGTAATATAGAGCTGTCCATGGTAAGAAATGGGTGTAGGACATTTCTTTCTCTTACCCTGGACAGGGATATCCACCATTTTACCGGTGTGAGATTTTCTTATCTCACCCTAGGGTTGAGACAAGCTACACGTGTTCTTTGCACGTTCTCTACAATTGTATGACGTCATAGCAACAATACCATGACGTCACGTTGACAAATCAGCCGCATCACATCAACATTGTCTTGCATTGATGTAACGTCTATATAAAATACATAAGAAGGTAAACAGGGTAAGTGAAAAATAATCATTCACCCCCTGGGAGTGAGACAGAGTGATCTCAACCCTCGGGGTAATATTCTTAAGCTGTCAAACACTCGGCAAGCCTCGTGTTTGACAACTTAAGAATATTACCCCTCGGGTTTAGATTACCCTGTCTCACCCCCAAGGTGAAAGATTCTAGTAACCTTACATCCGATTTCACGTGACGTGACGTCACAATGACTCAACAATGACGTGGTGTCACAAATTTGGAACTCTCCGATGCCGCATTGCGGAAAAAGCGACGTGATGAAATGAAAATCTTTTTCCAGATATTTACTGTACATATTAGAAAGATGTGAATAATTTTCTGCGCAAACAATGTTTACAAATATGGGATATGCTTAATTTGGCTGGCTAATTCGTTTTCGTCTAAAAAGCTCAGGGGAAAACTTAATATTTTCAAAATGGTGGCCAGTCCAAACGCATTTTCATGATTTTAGAGCTTATACTGCTGGTTGGAATGAGAAAAAAATACTCTTTCATGCCCAAGGGTGTAGGATAGGGAAATTCCACACTCGGTTTTACCAAATTTGAAAAACCCTCAGGTGGAATTTCCCTATCCTACACCACTGTGCATGAAAGAGTCTTATACTATTACCTTGAAATGGGGAAAAACATATATATCAAAATGAAATGTATAACCCGAAGCTTTATTCCAATAATCAAATATTGCCAACATGTATTATTAACTCTGTTCTTTGTCGTAAAATACCAAGATGCGACAAATATACTGAAAATATTACGTCGAATAGTTCTCGTCGGGAGTTTATTTCGAGTCGGTGCGTCCGATGTCCACCCCTGCGATCTGTACAAGTTTGTGTACCACTCTGTATATAGCATCCTTACTGCACGAAGGTTATCCGCGGAATATCGGTTTTGTAAACAACCTCATCGACAGCTATTATAAACGCACACAGCGATACCCGGATATCACATATTTTGAATCTTAAAGCATCTGTATTTTGCTCTCTGATAACACTCCTCTAACCGCCTAACAAAACTGAAGTCCCAGTCAGTTACGTGTCACCTGGGTATTTACGAACAGCGACATTAAATATGGCGGTAGGTCTATCTTTATTAGTAATTTTTACTTTTGTTTCGATTTCGATTTCGAATGGTAAAGACTTAAATCAAAATAACACTAATTTCGTTGATTCCCTACTTGGAAATGTGTCTGTGGCTCTTTCCAAGCACAGCGAGGAGCTATTGCATTTTAAAAATATGCAATCATCGTACCATAAATATCCTCCGGCGGTTTTCCAGCCCCTACACACTGATCGAATACTGAACAACATAGTTCATAACGTACGAGAACGTTTGGTGAGAGGAACAGAGATTTTACAACGGAATAAAGATTTTATAGAAACGTCATACAAACTCAAACTGGCGAAACAGCAGCAGATAGAAATATGCTGCGCGGACAAGACATCCCAAAACGGAACAGCAAGAGTTTTCCAAGACTCCCGAGCAAGTACGTGTTATTTGAACCCATTAAGAGGGAAATTCGTTCCATACTTGGCGGCTACGAAACTTTTTAAAGACAACACAGAAGAGGACATGTATAATATCTTTGTGCAGCAGTATTTTGGTGATTCAGATGGAAGTTATTTACAATATCCTTCTCATCCTGACGGAAGGTGTACTGACACAACAAGAAAGAATCACATTTTCAGGTAGGGTTTTATAACATTTTTCTATGTTTTATATTTCACGTGTAATGCTGACGTAATTGATTTCAGGTTCACGTACTCACATAAAAGTATATACTCTAGTAAAGTTGACCATTGACATCAACCTTAGACAAACTTATCTATGAGATCCATTCTTAAGAGACATTGTAAACGTTCCACTCACTCTAAGTGTTAAACTGTACCATACAAGGACGATTTCATTCTTCAGATCTGGAATATTTCTCTTTTTAAACATTTAAGATTTTTTGCATGTCGCAGATCATTTGATATTCTCGGGCTTCTTTTAATATTTCAATTAGCATTATAGATGTATGCTGTCGGATCTACTTCAAAACAGAATCCCGTTTCTATATGTGGTATGGATATACGGTCGTTTTGATTTTGGCCTGAAGGGTTCCTTGAAGTTTCGTAAACCGAATAATTCTTTAAGAACGTCATACAGATATTGTTTCATCAAACGAGAATCGCAGGTATAAATCTTATTTTTTTCCCCTGTTTTGCTTTAGTCTGAGTCAGTAGATATGCGGCTTTACATAAAAACCTACGTATTTACCTGGTTCTCCACTCTCTCTCGTAACCCATTACGCCTGAATATGATTCTTTTTAACATAAAACCTTGTACATACAGTATATGTAACGACAAAAAACGCTGATTTTATATATTTCTTTTTATTGCAACGAAACTTTGATAATATTGTGGGCAGTGCGTAGGAGGATAAGCACAAAGACGCTATATACATGTATCAAGTGCGAAATTGCTTTTTAACAAAGCAGGACATATTTTTGTCAATCACCTTGTATATTAGCGTAAACATCATGGTTTCGTTTATGGTAGTCAGTTCTCATATGATTCAGTTCATCTTTATATAAAAAGAAATCTTTCAGACCTTCTTTTATTGCAAAATGTCTTCTTAATCTTTATGCTTTTTATACATATTTTTTCACCCGTGTCATAACATATAGTCGATATATCTGAAAGTGAAATTAAAATCGCGGTATTCTTTTTTTTCTGAAAAAAATATATTTCCGTACCACAAAAGAACACTAAAATTTATTCTGGCAAATTAGCAAAAAGTAATAGTTGAGTAATTCAATATCAGTTGTTTAGATCAACATTGTAATTTGTAATGATATACACGTAGGGTTAGGAACCTTTACCCTTTCGCTGTTTGTTTTGGAACTTGTTTTATTGCTTTCTGCATCGAAAAACCTTTTTAGTAGGTGCATCCTTGTTTTATTAATTTCTATTAGTTATCTGCTCTAGGTGATTTGCGTCAATATTATACGTTACAAAAGCGAACATTGTCCGATGTGTACCACTGAAATGCGAAGCAATGTCCAGAAAAACGCGATACGTTAAGACATCCACCCACAATTACATTATAAATAGTTGAAACTAAATGGAATATCTATCTAAGGTAGGTCCTGAAACATATCTAAGGATGTCGAAAACCAAGTTTGTTTCTTACAACATGATCAACATGGATGGCTAACTACTAAGATGTACGATAAACGGGACGATTTCAACTTTCCAATCGTGAAATTTCCCTTTCTTAGTAGTAACACCTTCCGCCTGCCTATGGTGGTGGTTTTTTTTTTTATAATAACATTAAATCAATTACTATAATAACATTACATGTCTTACATCTCCTTTCGAAAACATAACTGTCTCTTCAATTTTAGGATATCTGAAAGCTGTTGGTCTTTTTAATAAAAATTTAGTCAACATAGCCACTTTCAATATTCAAATCGACGTTTGTCTTTTAACCTTTAAGTTTGTTTGATGTTTTTATGTTAAATTGGGGCTTTTTCTCGACCATTTGTTGGCCCAAATAATAGCGATCCGGTAGTTACGCATGTGATATGGTCTCATAACATAGAACTGGCTTTGGTAGTGTTATATAGTGGCAATGCAGGGCAAAGGTAAATATAAAACAAATAGATAAGGCTAGGGCCGGGTAATTTTATATCTGCGTATTTACTTCAGTCCAGAAAGGTTAATTATTCTTGCAACAAGGTAGTGACGTGTCAGTCCGACGTGCTGCATTTGGCCCATTGTTGATCTACGTGGAATGACCGACATACTACAGTCTGAATAAAGCAGCAAATGTCATTTTATTGATTAAATGAGCGTTATTCTGTACGATTATGTCCGCTATTCCTTGATATCGTGGCAGATGGTGTCATATAATTAGTGAGACGTGCTTCCACATATACGACCAGCTGTATCAATGTATCACGCTTCATTCATAAGCGTGTTCACTACCTTGAAGTAGAAAGTAATTTGTTATAAACATACCATTTCATAAACGTTGTAACATGATGATTGCGGATCGAATCAAATTATATGTCTTTAACGCGCAAACATGTGAACCTTAAGAATTGGGTGTATATATACAGTATACCAAAAATGAGTAACACAGCAATATACAACTATTTCGACCTTGTGGGTCTCATCAGTGATGATTGGGCGCCAAAAAAAAAAAAAGAAATAAAAATTGTCTAAAGCTCTGTTGATACCGCGGGGTAGGTGTGTTTAACCCTTTAATTCATGAACTTCGAAATTATTTTACAAAATGCGTCCCAATGGCTAACAACGGATTGTAGTTCCTTACACAAAGCAACACGTTTAACATGTTGTTTTGTTTCTAGTAACTGGTATGTGTTTACTGCATCTCCCAAAAAGAAGAATATAATGATACTGATCGATGCCAGTGGATCCATGACATGGAACATAGGGGGTCTTGGGCATCCCGACACACCACACAGGATCGACGTGGCCAAGGAAGCTGCCTTTACCGTGCTAGATACCCTCAGCCCCACAGATCATGTATGTATATATAGCTAACCCCGTTCCTACAGATCATGTATGTGTATGTATATATATGTATAAATCGTTATCCTCAGCCCCACAAAACATGTATGTATATGTAGCTACCCTCAGCCCCACAGATCATGTATGCATATATAGCTACCCTCAGCCCCACAGATCATGTATGTATAAAGCTACCCTACACTGTATATAAACCATGGCGACATATCAAAGTCTTCCCTACACTGTATATAAGCCACGGCGACATATCAAACTCTGTCCCACACTGTATATAAACCGTGGCGACATATCGAACTCTGTCCCACACTGTATAGAAACCGTGGCGCCATATCAAACTCTGTCCCACACTGTATATAAACCGTTGCTACATATCAAATTCTGTCCCACACTGTATATAAACCGTAGCGACATATCAAACTCTGTCCCACACTGTATATAAGCCACTGCGACATATCAAACTCTGTCCCACACTGTATATAAACCGTTGCTACATATCAAATTCTGTCCCACACTGTATATAATCCGTGGCGACATATCAAACTCTGGCCCACACTGTATATAAACCGTGGCGACATATCAAACTCTGTCCAACACTATATATAAACCGTGGCGACATATCAAACTCTGTCCAACACTATATATAAACCGTGGCGACATATCAAACTCTGTCCAACACTATATATAAACCGTGGCGACATATCAAACTCTGTCCCACGCTGTATATAAACCGTGGCGACATATCAAACTCTGTCCCACGCTGTATATAAACCGTGGCGACATATCAAACTCTATCCCACACTGTATATAAACCGTGGCGACATATCAAATTCTGTCCCACACCGTATATAAACCGTGGCGACATATCAAACTCTGTCCCATACTGTATATAAACCGTGGCGACATATCAAACTCTGTCCAACACTATATATAAACCGTGGCGACATATCAAACTCTATCCCACACTGTATATAAACCGTGGCGACATATCAAATTCTGTCCCACACTGTATATAATCCGTGGCGACATATCAAACTCTGGCCCACACTGTATATAAACCGTGGCGACATATCAAATTCTGTCCCACACTGTATATAAACCGTAGCGACATATCAAACTCTGTCCCACACTGTATATAAGCCACTGCGACATATCAAACTCTGTCCCACACTGTATATAAGCCACGGCGACATATCAAACTCTGTCCCACACTGTATAGAAACCGTGGCGACATATCAAACTCTGTCCCACACTCTATATCAACCGTGGCGACATATCAAACTCTATCCCACACTATATATAAACCGTGGCGACATATCAAACTCGGTCCCACACTGTATATAAACCGTGGCGACATATCGAACTCTGTCCCACACTGTATATAAACCGTGGCGACATATCAAAGTCTGCCCCACACTGTATATAAACCGCACTATATAAATAACGGCGACATATCAAAATCTATTCCTCACTATATAAACAATGGCGACATATCAAAGTCTGCCTCATACTGTATATAAATCACGGCGACATATTAAAGTCTGCCCAACACTATATAAACAACACTATATAAACCACGGCGAAATATCAAAGTCTGCCCTACACTGTATATAAATCACGGCGACATATTAAAGTTTGTCCGACATTGTATATAAATCACAGCGACATATAAAAGTTTGTCCGACATTGTATATAAACCACGGCGACATTTTAAAGTTTGTCCGACATTGTATATAAATCACGGCGACATATTGAAGTTTGTCCGACATTGTATATAAATCACGTCGACATATTAAAGTTTGTCCGACATTGTATATAAACCACACTATATATACCACGGCAACATATCAAAGTCTGCCCAACACTATATAAACCACGGCGACATATCACTGTCTGTCCTACACTGTATATAAAGCACGCCATCATATTAAAGTTTGTTCAAAACTTTATATAAACCACGGCGACATATCAAAGTCTGCCCTACACTGTATATAAATCACGGCAACATATTAAAGTTTGTTCAAAACATTATATTAACCAATGCGACATTTTAAAGTCTGCACCAGAAAGTATAGAAACCACGGCAACATATCAAAGTCTACACCACACTGTATATAAATCACGGCAACATATCTAAGTCTGCCCTACACTGTTTATAAATCACGGCGACATATCAAAGTCTACCCCATACTGTGTATAAATCAGGGCGACATATCAAAGTCTTTCCTACACTGTGTATATCACGGCGACATATCAAAGTATGCCCAGCACTGTATATAAACCACACTATATAAACCACGGCGACATATCAAAGTCTTCCCTACACTGTATAAACCACGGCGACATATCAAAGTCTTCCCTACACTGTTTAAACCACGGCGGCATATCAAAGTCTTCCCTGCACTGTATAAATCACGGCGACATATTAAAGTCTACCCCACACTGTATAAATCACGGCGACATATCAAAGTCTACCCCACACTGTATATAAACCACGGCGACATATCATAGTCTTCCCTACACTGTATAAACCACGGCGACATATTAAAGTCTGTCCCTCACCATATAAACCACGGCGACACATTAAAGTATGCCCAACACTGTATAAACCACGGCGACATATCAAAGTCTTCCCTACACTATATAAACCACGGCGACATATCAAAGTCTTCCCTACACTGTATAAACCACGGCGACATATCAAAGTCTTCCCTACACTGTTTAAACCACGGCGGCATATCAAAGTCTTCCCTGCACTGTATAAATCACGGCGACATATTAAAGTCTACCCCACACTGTATAAATCACGGCGACATATCAAAGTCTACCCCACACTGTATATAAACCACGGCGACATATCATAGTCTTCCCTACACTGTATAAACCACGGCGACATATTAAAGTCTGTCCCTCACCATATAAACCACGGCGACACATTAAAGTATGCCCAACACTGTATATAAACCACGGCGACATATTAAAGTCTGTCCCACACCATAAAAACCACGGTGACATATTAAAGTCTGTCCCACACCATATAAACCACGGCGACATATCAAAGTCTGCCTTACACTGTATAAACCACGGTGACATATTAATGTCTGTCCCTCACCATATAAACCACGGCGACACATTAAAATCTTCCTTACACTGTATCAACCACGGCGACATATCAAAGTCTGCCCCACATGGCATCTGTTGTCTACAAGTATCAAAGAAAGCAACTATTAATAATTAATCGAAGGTCGCATTGATGAATTTAAATGTGGTGATAAACCCTGAACTTCATATGTGTTTGTTAAAGTGCGATTGATTCTTACGTTAATATTTTATATGTGTATATTTGCACACGGATGACCCACTTTGAAACCAAACTCCGATTGTTTTGTATCATGGCATGACAAACTTACCATATTAGCAACGCCGATATGTTTGTTCCTATGGTTATACAAGATAATCTTACCCCGCAATGAACGCTGATAAATGTACAATTTACATTTTTCTTAGATCATTTATTAAATCTACAAACACAAAATGTTGTTATACATGAATTCAGAAACAGTAAGAATCATTTCACGTCCATTATTCTCGAGTGATTTCCGATTGACATCCGCCGTCTCAAGGCATCTGTAACCATCAAAAGAACGATTTTCTTCTGCGAAATTTGCCGTTGCGCCATTCGGTTAAACAGGATGTTATATATAGTTTGAAGCACAAAGGACGATAAAATGAAATTATTATTGTTCTTTTCAATGTATATAGATTGAAATGCATAAATTCAATCTGCTGGTATGCATCATAGTTCCGATCAAACATATTCTCCATATTACTACTGCGTACTTTATTCAAACTAATATATAATAAAATTACTGGTACAGTATCCAAAGGAATGGGGTCACCTGCCCGATCACGTGGGTTTTCTCCGGGTACTCCGGTTCCCTCCCACAATAGCACACCCGCTCACTAACATCCGGGCCAACAAGAGTGATTGATATAAGTTGAAATAACTTGTTTCGTAATTGTTATAAAATAAATAAAGTTTATTATACTAAAAGACTACACAATTAATCTTATTTTCGTTCGTTGTCTTACCAGGTAATAGCAGCATATGGGAGAATTGCGTTGGGTTACCCATTCGAAATGGCGCTCTGCCTTTTTGTCAAGCGTAAGGTCATTAAAACCTGGCTTCTAATATTATATAAACTGGAAACATGGACATTGGAGAGGTTATACAACGTTGGTATCACTAGATAAACAAAACAATTCTAGCAAACCTTAAATGTTTTTTTGTCAATCTGCATCAGGTAGGCGTTTTGTCGTTTGGTGACCACACTAGGAGCCCGCCAAGCTGTCTTGGGACACACATGGGTAAAGCAAGCGGACACAACAAGGCCCTTCTCAAGGATTTCATCGAAAAGATCGTCGTTCAAAGTAATGTTTACATATTTGATATAACATTGGTCACGTAACTGGGTTTCTGTTGGTACTAGAAACGTCAGTGAGTACCGAGTCGAGTGTCGGGCGCACGATTTGACATGAAGTGAATGTTTTGGCATCAACAATTACATTTACCGTGTCTTTAATCTCTTGTCAAAACAGCTTTGTGCACTGTTTCAAATGCATATTAATAATTATAAATAAGGTCTGCTTGAAGCTTACAATATTTGTGTGCAATATTTGTGTGTGCGTGTGTGTTGGGGGGGGGGGGGGGGGGGGGGGGGGGTCTGAAATAAGTCACCATATGTGAAAGCTTCATCTGTTACTGCATCACCAAGGACCTGTCTTGATAATAATGTTTATTATTATTTATTATTTTTTTTTTAATGAAATTGTGTTTATGAAGTTGTAATGTTTCTTAAACATGGATCTTGTAAGTCTGTCTACCTTATTGCAAATTAATGTTTGTCATTTGAATCATGATGTTATGAGATAAATGCAGGATCCATAGATCCACAGATATTGATAGTAAAGTAGGATAAACTCGTTTTCGACTGTTTCATAAAGAGTTACTCAACTGAAATACGAGTTTTCCGGAACACACAGTGTAAAACGTTGTTAATAACTGCTTCCATCAAGCACGCGTCTGATCAGATTACTGTACTTACGCCACGCACATTTTGTCGGATTAGACACATGTAGATTTTGATTAATTTCTGAACTGGGTACAATGTACCTGTTCACTGTTTCAATGAGTCTATTCTACCACAACCTGAGTATGTTATACAATGTTCAGGCAATGGATTACTGAACTTAACAACTGATTATCTTACACATTACACATTCAGTATGAGTGCTTTACGTCGTAAGTAATTCCATCGGCTTTTTCTGAACTTTTGACTTTGTATTTACGCGGGGGGGGGGGGTCGAATCGACTTTATAAGTCTGTTTGTCTTGTCAAGGCTAGCAGGTAAACATAAAAATATATATAAATAGTTTTTGGCTAAATATCTTGTTAAGGAGATCAATGTCTAACAGCAACATTGTGCAACATCTTTCAAATAATTCATTGACTAACAGGTTAAACATTTTATTAAATAATTAATTGTCAAACAGGTAAATATTTGATTAAATAGTTTATTGACAAGCATGTAAAACATCGTGTTAATTAAATTAATGGCTTTCAGTCAAAAATATTTTACAAAATGTATTGACTTACAGGCAAGATACATTGTAAAATAGTTCATTTTCTAACAGGTAAGATGTGTTAAATATTTAATAGGGTAACAGGTAAAATATCGTGTTGAAATTGATGTGATACAACGGTAGTGGAGGTCTCATTTAAAACAAATAATCCATCAATTATAATTATGCATATAAGAACACTAATATTCTATTGTAATATGTTTTAACAAATAACAACATTGTCGACCAATCAATTTTTCATAGGGACAATATTAAATCTGTTTATTTTAACAAACCAGATCAACTCTTTGACACATGATGTAAGCTTAACTAACTTTTCAGCATAATTCATTCTGTCACTTGTGATATCGATTCAAGGCCAAGTTCACAAAGGTTCCGCAAAGGGATTTAAGTACATTTTGTATCTGGTATTTTTAATGACCTGATCGAGTGACAATCCAACGATATGCCAGATGTTGTTTGCAATTTGTTCGTCTCTTGGAGATGAAGGGATTCAAAATAGAAACCTCCTTCACAATAACTTCCATAATCGCATATATTACAGATTTTCACATTCATTCTGAAGTAGCGATCTTGAATTCAAGGGGACACTCATGTGTCTTAAGTACTCATGCATCTGTGACGTGCATGTACAGTTGTGGGGTCGCACAACGTTAGACGATGTGCGGTGTGCGCACGATGTATGCATGGTGTGTGAACGATGTGTGCACGAAGTGCGAACGATAAAAAAGTTGGAGGATCATCGCTTGCGCACATTTGTGCGGACGATCGACGAACGTTGTGCGATAACAATCGTGGTTGGTGTAAATTGAGGAATGGCTAAACAATATATACGGTTTAGTGTTTTAACACATAAACTTGATTTTTTAGTATGTTTCCATATCCTAACTTCATCTACAAACTTGTCTTTCTTTCTATACTTTCTTAAATTTAGAATCGACACATGTAAACTTACAACACAGTCTCGGCAACATAGCCACTTTGTTCCTGGACCGTAGTTTTCCTCCGCCCGGGGCACTTACGTAACTCGCCAAGGTGTGAAAACCAGGTGAAGGGGAGCTTTAGATTAAAACTAATGCAAATAACAAATACTAAACGTCCAGTTGTGTTTTCATAACGGTATACGGTATCACATATCAGCTCTACCCGTCAGGCACAGGCCAGGTAAAACTCCGGTCACTCATCAAATTGTTATTTACCTGTTCTGCTACCTAGCTAAGAGCCAAATCCATTAATTCCTGACAGTATAACTGTCATTGTAATACTGTCTTACATGCATTGTAAAATTGAACATACTCTTAATTATTGTGATGAGAAATTACAATAATAAATACAGTGTACGTTATTGCATACGAGCCTTCCGTAATTTTTTCATTCCGTAATATTGATCAACAAATTGTACCTAATCGCACAGTTGTGCGGAGAGAAGCGCACAACTGGGCGAACGATTGCTAAATCTCACAGTTGTGTGGACGATGTGCGGACGGTGTGTGAACGATGTATGCACGATGTGCGCAGGGTATTTTGGTTCGTTGGGCGGTCACACAACTGTACAATATCCCCCATGTTTTTTATTCTCAATAAAACTTGATTTAATTTTCAAAGGGTTTGGAGTTTGCTAAAAGGGGATACATATCTATTCACTGTGTATTAACTGTGTAGTAAAAGTGTATGTTTGTTTTGGCTTCAGGTGGCATTTTCGTAACCTCTGTAACGATACGGAAGTAGTCTAAAGCAGAAAACATTTGAAATGATATCCCCAAAATAATCAGCCCTGTTATAATTCGATTATTATTATTCACAGATAACACATACTTCAAGGAGGCGTTCACTGAAGCGTTCAAATTGCTGTCTGCAACCAAACTAAAGACCCCGGTATTTATAATTCTTTCTTTCATTTTTCAATATTGATAAAGGCAAACTTGCACCAACGTGTGATACGATAGATGTTTATAAAAGTATACGTGAGTGTTGTATCATGGTTGACAGATATATTATTATGATAGTCAGATTTTAATATCGTAAAATCTCAAAAAACCAGCCGTAATCAGTAAACATGACGGAATATTCAGATAGATAGATAGATGAGACGGACAAAATACTGAATTAGACGGATAAAAGAGACAGGCATAATACTGAATTAGACAAACTTTTGAGGCAGACAGATTACTGAGGTAGACAGAGTATTATGTTAGACAGATAGCTGTCGCAGTGACGAAGACATGAAACTGGTTGTGATTGCAAAGAAATATCTGCCTATCAGGATTAGACCTGGCTTGACAAGTGAGACTCGAAAATCTTCAAAGGTTATCAGTACGTAAGATGTGTATTGGTTTCATATTAGTTCATTTAACATGTAGATTTGCCATGTACTTTATTCTTCAGACACAATTTGAGGACTCTGAAGATATCATCCTATTGCTGACAGATGGAATCCCCACCGAGAACCCACCACATAAGAAACTGCTACAGGCCATCATGGATGGGCAAAGCGCGATGGTTCCGTATATTTTCACTAACATTTATCAATATAATAAGGAGTAACATTTATCATTGACATTTATCAGGTACATATGAAAGATCACATTTGAAACACATTTACAGTTATAACAGGTAGTTTGTACAATATGTATATTATAACAAGCAATGTATACATACACAGGAGTGTGATGGTGCATTGTGTTTACACTTAGATGATGTAGCATTAATACTCAAATTACCTGTGGTTTCGATAAGTAGTTTTACCTGTTTATTAAATTGACTATGTATATAAAGGGAAAGGGATGTGCATGTTTACTTAATACACAATTTAAATAGACGGTAGAGTCGTTTACACCACTATACCATATGTGATATATATACTCCAGTGTATCTATCCCATATTTCCGGTTTCTGTTATCAAAGAATGGTAAATTAAAGATGAAAAGCTGTTAATACTTAAGTAATGTATTATCGGTGAGTTATTTGTCATGTGGAATACTGTGCTGGGTGCTATCGGTACGGTATTTTAGTGAGATAAAACTCTAAGACGGCATAAGATCCGCGCTATCACAAGGTGGCAACTATACCAGCGGACACTGCCACCTGCACACATACACACAAGCTTTAATGTTGAGCGTTCGCCCAGGTGAGGAAGGCAATGGGTTCTGTCCCAAGGCCGGTACATACCAAAGTTATTAAAAATGATAGTCATTCCCTGCTTAACATTCAGCATTAAGAATAATGGCAACAATTGGTTCACCCGTTGTCAGTACATGTATGATATGACCGGGCGGAATGCTTTGCTCGGTGCCTTCGGTATGATTTTTCAGTGAGAACACACTATAAAGTTGGCACCAGATCCACGCTATCACAAGGAGGTAAATACACCAACATACCCTAAATCCGGTACGTTTGCACGCATACACAATACAAATGGAGGCACGTCCTTAAATTACCTTAATAGGACGTTAAACAAAACAAAATCAACCAATCCAATGAACGTTTTGTCATATTGTTTCGTTTCTTTTTTTTTTCAGAACAACAGTGTTCATGTGTTTCTGTATGCATTGGGATGGGAAATGTTCAACGGAAAACACGCTAATCTTAATATTCAAACTTTGATGAAACTTGCTGACCAGAACAATAAGCTGCTAACCCCTCCTGGTAGTTCGCCTGATGTACTGCAATGGCCGGTAAGATTTATATATCCTTGTTCAGATATCAGTACAAATGATTGATCTATATGATGAATAGTTGCACGTATGAACTGTTCCAAAAACAATCTTTGAATTAAACTTAGTTCATTGATATCCGTCTATTCACTGCCCTAACGTAAAAAAATATATAAGTGTGGATGTTTTCGCGCTATTTCACTCAACGCGAAAAAAGCAAATAATTCCACACCGCAAAAATGTCCACATCAACGACACATTCAGTTAAGGAAACACATTCTAGTAAAACCAGCATCACCACAACACACCTGTGAACATTTCTCACTACATACAATCATAAATCAACACTATAGCGAGAAACCCTTCAAGATGTAGTATTTATTGATAGACATACGAGGGTTAACAATTTCAGAATTAAATTAAAAGGCAAGCAGCTGTAATTGAATAAAACTTACATTCAATACAAATTAGGTGTTGTCAGACCAGCTGATTACCTGACCTCTGACATGGTATTGTTCTTTATGACAAGGATTTCCCAGACACACCTGTTGGTCCTCCAGGTTATATCACCTTTATTCCGGATGCTAACGGACAACACCTGAGCACCATCCTCGGAAGATATTACACACATTTGCCTATGGTGAAGCGTACAACCCCTACCATCAGTCTTCCCTACGTAAAACAGGCATTAGGTAATTATATAGAGGGCCGAGCAATTTTTCATTGTAACAATCAGGTAGCATCTCTTCTTCTTTCTTATTTCGTTTATCCAAACGACAAACATAGCAATCATATTTTATCTTTTGCTATATGTATGTTTGTTTCTCCCAATTGCTTATCTCTTGCATATTAATTTGCATATTTGTCGTTTTTTTAAATTGCTGTTGTTTTCATTCATTCATTCATTCATTAATTCATTGATTCATTGATTCATTCTCATCCCCGTCAACCGATTATATAATTCGTTCGATCAATGATTAGTTCGTTCGTTCTTTCGTCATGTCACACATCCCCTCGTTGATTGGGTAATAATTTAAACAATATACATTGCATGACATCCTTTTTGTTCAGGTCACGTGGTGACACTCGGACTACCCGTGTCAGATGACGATGGTGGATTTGTAGGCGTGGTCGCCTTAGATTTGTCGTTGGCGGCTTTACTGTATGATGTACGCCAGTACAATGCTGGTCAACATGACAGCTATGTGTTTGTGTCGGGCATTGGAGGTAAACCTTCTAAAAATAATGATCCATTTGTTATCACCTAGGCATTCTTATCACATCATGTCAATTAGACCTATACATAATCAATGTAGGAAAAGTGCTTATTCGAGCAAAACTAACATAATTGTTACTTGTATAAGCATGTTTTAAACGAGCAAGGTTTATAGAATGACCTACATTATTATCTGCGATTTATTAGAAGAATTGAATCATTAAACTGTTTCCCCTCTAGAAAATTTATTGGCATCGTTATATGTTAAGTCTGATTTATTTTGTTCATACACAAAAGCAGCGAGTATTTTTTAACGGGCGAAGTTTCATTGCAAAACACATGATTGGAAAATTGTGTATTGAGATATGTATGTTTCCGCCATTATGTTTACTTGTGTTATTTATTGAGATATCACTGATTCCTCCGTTAGGTATACTTGTAATATTTATCGAGATATTTCCGTTTCCTCAGTTAGATATACAGTCAAACCTGCGTGAGCGGTCATCTGAAATAAGCAGCCACCTCCCTTATGTGGTCAGTCTGTGGTCCGCCCAATATAAAAAAATATATATAATGAACCTGAAATAAGCAGCCACATGTCTAATGCGGCCAGCGGTCACAAAACTCCGGCCCGAGACGTTATCTCTACCTGTATTCAGCGGTCACTTTGTCCAGAAATTGAAGTCAAAAAGATCACAATATATTAACAAGAACACATCTCAATAGAGCAAAGCTAATTACAATGTGTAATTAAAAAACATAGATAAGGTTTGACACGTTGAATTGACAAGTTGTTTACACAGCAATTCTCAGCTTGCAAATTGAGGCAGGTCCTACATTTTGTACCGACCCATCAACAATGCTTTACAAACAAAACAATTAATCCCACCTTGTGTACTCAATCAGCTTGTGATTTTCAAAACAAGCATAGTATTTGTTGTGGTATCTTTACATACTGTATCCAAAGGTACTCAGGCTTAATATGTCATGTGATAAACATACTTGCCGCTATCACATTGCATACGGAAAACAGATCTGCTTCCGATCTGCCAGTCACGATTTCTATATCAACGAAACACACATCATGTCAAAAGGATAAATGTCACAGCGCAGACGCTGAATAAGATTTTCCTTTCATTACTATGTCCTGATTTATTTCTTTAATAAATTTATTTGGTTTGTAATAGCTGTGCAAGATCAGGACATGAGTGTTAACCTTTCCATACGGCGCATGGGTGCTGTGAATAAACTGTTACGCCAAGTTGAAAGCTCAAAGATTCTTGCAACATTCTAGACTTATTGAGTGATTTATTTATAAGTTATGAATTAACTAAATACTGATATATCATTTGATTAGAAAATGATTTGAACCTCACAGATCAGAATACATCGCAATGCATATTTTCATTAAAAGTAGATCTACATGTAGATTTCAGTACTGGTGGTTGTCTGCTAGCGCAAAACGTATTTGAAACACGTGTGTAGCCAAACAAAAATAAATTCATCATTTCAAGAAATTAATCATCAAAGCCGTTGCATTTTATTGATTATGCATTGATATTCAAGTATCAAATCGTACCCCTGTTGATGAAGGGAGAAAAATTCAAAATAACATAGCAGACTATATTGCCGGGAAAATGTCATTATAACTCGTGGGTGTATGAAAACTTGGTTGTGATTTTCGGGTGAGCCTGGTTTAAGCAGCCACCTGCCTTCAGCGGCCAACTTCTGCCGGTCCCATGGGTGGCCTCTTAATACAGGTTTGACTGTACTTGTTATGTTTATAGAGATATTTCTGTTTCCTTTGTTAAGTATACCTGTATTATTTACTTGAAATATCTTTGTTTCTTCCGTTAGGTATACTTGTTTGGCATCCATTGCTCAGACGGCCCCATTACAGGGAGGATTCCCGGTTGTTCCACATCCAGGATCTTGAACCTACACTAACCGATGAAGCCGTGTATAACATAACAAATGGCATTAAAGGGTGGCAGTCAACTCGAGTATGTATCCATATTTACATTTTGTCAATAATTTATGTAAAATCTGGTCATTTCATCTGTTTGCACACAACTGATACAATGTACACGTATGTATCAAAATACAGGGAATACACAGAGTACCCAAGTACACTTTAAGCACAAGTTGCAATAACTACACTCTATTTACAATATATATATATAGTAGTTTAATCATATAATAATACACTTATGTACCATCATTTTGATCACATTCGATGCCCAGATAAATACAAAAACGTACATGTAAATAAACGGAGGGGACATACTAGATACAGGATTCATTAACCAAGATCGTATTACACTTTAGGACAATAAAAGAACACTCTAAGTGCATTGACCGGATCGAGGCATAGGATGCTGTAATATCTAATCCAGTAATAGTATCGAGTAAACAGAGAAAGACAGTACAACCCTTAATATACATTGTTCAACATATACTTTACTAGTTTAAAGATAAACATAGCAGAAGTTTTACGGTACACAGAGTACAATTTAGAAATAGAGTATACACTGACTGAATAACAAAGTCTTATCAAAACTCAAATATAAATATAGGTCAAGTTCTAAAATGGAAAGCCATGACAGTAACGATCATTCAACCCGATCTACTAATAATCAAAACAACACACCAACCCCTGTGTTGCACTACGAAATATAATATATCCCTATAAGATTATGATAGCGACCAACCTGCAACTCTTGAAACGTGGTGTTGCAAGTTTGTTTTCTTCAAAAAACGTCTGTAATGGAAATCATGCTATTCGGAGCGAACTCTTGAATGCGTTATCAACAGGCTTTGGAAGCAGGAATGGAAATATTAATAACGAGAGAGCTCACGATTTTATATATCTTTCTAGTTTAAGAGGGTATATACAATCGCATTGGTCATAACATGTCTTGTTATTTAAAGACAACACATAATCGTCATATGTAAAACCGAAATGGAACATCATAATTACTTGTTTTCATCGAATTGGAAATTAAATTGACTATCTGATATAGGTGGATATATTTTCTGCGTAATTGTTTCAAGGGTGTCGACACCAAAGACTGTTTAGCCACCTTCTACTACACACCTGTCAACGGGTTTGAGGACAGTTTTGTGGCGATTTTGAAGAAATGTGAAAAAGAGGATATGGAAACATTCAAGAATGTAAGTAATACCTTTTATTTCTGTCGATCTCCTTGTGACCGAAACACAGAGATTCAGAGATTTAGAGAAAAGTCAGAGATGTAGAGAGAGAGAGTGTGTGTGTTTTAAAGCAAATTGTTAATCAGAGATATGCTACTTTTTCAGACTTCAACTCTCGGTTTAAACGAAAAGGTTACACTGCAAAATACGGTATACGAGAAAATGAAAACCGGAGACACCAACGTATGCATTCTTGAAGGAATCCCAGTGCTAAACAACGAGACAGTTACATGGGTGAGCTTTTAAATAAAATAGAAGCTTACATTTACGAATCCAATCAACCCTAATTAATATATGTAATACTGAATTACTGAATTTCTGTATCGATTTTGAATCTTATTGCGATTTGGCCTTTTCTTTGCTATACTAATTGTTCCTGTGTTGCTTGATGACAATGTCATGTAACTTATTCAAATTGTTTTCCTACTTATTTAAGCTGTTTGCCTTAGTTGTCTGGTTTTTCTGTACTTGTTTTTTATGATACTTGATTATACATTTTTTCTTATGCTATCGGTTTTATTTCTCCTAAGTTTTATTTTTTCCTCTGGGCTACATTATTCTTTCAATACTTCCTACATTTTTCCCTGTACTGAGTTTGTTGGCTTTTCCTTTGTTACAAATCTATGGTTTCACCTACATTTACGTTACATACTGATATCATTTGTCAGTGGCCTCTCGGAACATTCCTTTTCATTTTATAATGATAATAATGATAATATACAACATTTATATAGCGCCCTATATAATTTGTAAAATTACGCTAAGGCGCTTTACAACATATGGATAATAGTAATGGTTATAATTGTGAAAACAAACAACAAAGGCTTGCAATCACTTTCATACATTTAAGCAAGCAATTTGCACATAATTGAACAAATAAAATGGTGGTATTTGCATGACGTCTTTGCAAAGATTCTAAAATGCAGACGTGAAGAGGTGAGTTTTTATGTCCCTCTTGAACTTGGCCAGGGTATTTTACTTCCTTATAGCAGATGGTAAGCTATTCCACAACGTAGCCGAAACCCTCCCAAAGAATCTGTTCCCGTAGGTCATTGTACGAAATTTTGGGACACACAACAAAGATTCCGACTCCGACCGCAGTGATCTTGACGGCTGATACAGGGTAACAAGCTCCTGTAGGTACTGAGGAGCTGTTCCATTCAGTGCCTTGTATGTGTATACCAGAATTTTGCACTGCGACCTGTATCGTACAGGTAACCAGTGCAACGAATAAAGCGCAGGTGTGATGTGCTCTCTCTTTCGAGTACGAGTAACTAGCCGTGCTGCAGTGTTCTGGACCCTCTGCAGACGACTAGTTAGTTTGTCAGATATACCACAGAGCAGGGCGTTACCATAATCCAACCGAGAGGTAACAAGTGAATGCACCAAAATCTTGCATGCATCTGCAGTTAGAAACTGCCGAATACAGCCGATGTTCCTGATCTGGTAGTAACAGAATTTGGCAATAGCGTTCACTTGTTTCTCCATGTTCAGAGAACTTTCAAAGTATACCCCTAGGTTTTTAACAGCTGGAACAGTCTCAATAGTTCTTGCACCAACCTTGAGCTGGAGAGCCATTGTTTGCTGACACTTTGGGGAAAAGACGATCAGTTCCGTCTTTTCCTGATTAAGTTTAAGAATGTTGGCGTTCATCCAGATATTGATTTATGACTTTTAATCATAATATATACCATTCACAATTTATTTTATTTGAAATCAAACAGTACTCCTCTAATGTTTTAATTCATTTTTTTTTATAAGTTTTGCGAACCTGTCCCTTTGTTTCAACTCAACAGTAATTATGACAATTTAGATTTCCGACCTTTTGGCCCCTAGGGTCACCGATGAGTCCCAGAAAGACGAAACATCTGTACATGCAGTGACAATCATCACTGACATACTGTATCTATGACTAAGTACTAAAGGTGCAGTCACCTCTTTGTGAAATACGTTCATCGTCTTTAGTGTATTCCCCCCTTTGTTTCTTCTCTTATGATTTTATGTTCCCTGTTAATTGTTTTCTCTCTGCTATTATCTTACGTTGCTTATGTCACCTATTGAAACTGCAAAACAGACAGGTTTTACTGCTAAACTTAAAAGTTTGCCCTTTCCACATACATATCATGGACCATGAATACATCTGTTAAGAATCAATATTTACAACTAGTATGTATAGTTTCGACGACAAACTCAGTCAATCGTAGTGCAGCATTGAGAACGCGAGATGACATTTCGCTTATTATTGGTAATCTACAAAACTGTGCAATAAAATTTCATGTCGTTTTCAGCACATTGACATTTATCAATACCATGCAAATAATATCCCATCCAATTTGAAACACAGGTTAATACCGCCTAGATTCAAAGTATAAGATATAAAACAGCGGCAAAACAACATGTTTACAATACGTAAATATATTAAAATAGTTAGCAAATGTCGATATTATTATTTGATATGCTTACGTACATTTTATTATCTTGTGTTTCCTTGTCTGGCTTCAGATGAAGAAAGATTACAGCTGCCATCATCCCCTGATATTTTCTTACAATATTTCATAATGAACAAAATGAGGAAAAACTTACTTCTCTGTCTTAGATCACTGTTCACGTGCTTGGTTCGTTTCCTTTTGACTTATATTTTTATCAACTTCTAGTATCGATTTATTTTTATGTGTTGATACAGTATTTTTTTCTATTATTCGTTAGTTTTCATCAGATGTAGTAGCAGGTCACATCCATAGTTTTGGACCTGTTCAAAATCTATCTCAAATAGATGAAGGGCTATTCGACAATATAACCGATTTTGCTGTACAATTTGGTAAGTAGCACTTGTTTCTATCATTTGTCGATTTTCTGTCGCGTGCATGTAACTTTTAACCTACTGAAGGTATGCAAAGGGTCGAGATATTGAGGGACAATGGGATCGACAGACAGACCTCCGACATTCCTCAACACCCTTCTTGTTCGTGTAGTGTCTCAGTGCCAACTGCATACGGAATTAATTGCATTAATGACAGTTAAAACATTAAACCAAAATAAGAAACAAATACTCATGATTATAAATTTAACCGTGGCAGAAACGTACTAAGAGAACTTCGGAGTGTTATTCCAGCTGTATTCGAACTCAAAAATCGATGAGCAAATAATGATGATATGAACACGAAGACCCTTTAATAAAGGGAGAAAAGACATAATATGTCAGACTTGGCATGTCGAAATTCATATTGCACAAGGGAATAGATCCTTTCCTACCATTATTTTGAAAGCGACAACCAAACCTTCCAATATTCGTTTAAAATTGAATCTAAAATTATGTTGGTGTAAGTGTTTCCGTCAACATTCGACAACTATCACCAACAAATTGGTATCTGATGCAAATCTGGGAATATCGAGTCGAATACGACATGTTAATTTCTTCGATAGGTAAAACCTGAAGTAACTATCAAGAAAGGGGAAGTTCACAAACACAGTTTAGTAGTGAGCCGTCCCTTTCAGTCATGTAATAGGTACATTGACTAAAAAAATGAACTTTGACTCTTTGGTTTGAAAGGTCACGTCTAAATGCAAAGGTTAACTGAAAACTATAATACCCACGCCCCAGCTGTCTATTTGAAATTTGAAATAACATGATGTTGATCAAATTCAAACATCGGCTTTGTTATAGGGGTATCCATCGGAACAGCAATTGATTTATACTTGACAAAACAAAGAACGGATTCAAGTGATGTTTCATGGAGGTAAGTTTATGTACACAGTTTGTTGTGATACTTATTTTCATAGCATAGTTACTGTATTAGCTCTTGGAAGAAATAAATTACAAAATGCATACCCTAAAACTATGATTGATGTCAGTAAAAACAGGACTAACGTTTACTTTGCAATTGGTAGTTACAAAAACTGTAATGTACCATTATGCCAAATGATCATTAAATCATCAAATTATTGTATGTTTTTGTCAATGTAACGGTACATAATCACGTTGTATTTGGCTGTTTTATCTTTAATTTAAATCTCTACTTCATATCGAGTCATTGCATCATTACGTAAAATTGTTATACATTTTTTTCAAATTATCATAACGTTGTGTTAAGATATTGCATTGTACCTCGCTATGGTGTTATAACGTTAACGTATTATTATATGAGCTCACCTGGTCCGAAGGACCAATGTGAGCTTATGTTATACCGTGGCGTCCGCCGTCCGTCCGTCGTTTGTCGTCTGTACGTCAACAATTGCTTAAAACGACTTCTTCTTCTTAACCACTGTTTGGAATTTAACTAAATTTGACTTGAAGCATCCCCAGGGGGTGGGGATTCAAAATTGTACAAATAGTTGCGCTGACCCGCCAGGGGGCTGAGGAACAGGACCTAAAGGGGGCAATTAGAATATATTGCTACAAACAACTTCTTCTGTAGACCTATGCACTGGATATCAATCATATTTGATCAAAAGCATTCATGGGAGGCAGGGATTAAAAATTGTACAACTGGTGGGGCTGACCCCCAGGGGGCTGAGGGGCGGGGCCAAAAGGGGGCAATTTGGCTATATTGCTTTATGCGACTTCTTATCTGGAACTGAGTGATGTATTTCGATCATATTTGATTGGCAGCATCCCTAGGTGGTGGGGATTCAACATTGTACAAATCGTTGGGCTGACAGGGCGGGGACAAAAAAGGGTTCTGTGGCTATATTGCTTTAAGCGACTTCCTCTCTGGAACTAAGTTGATGGATATCATTCATATTTGACTGGAAGCATTCCTGAGTTAGTGGTTAATTAAAATTGTACAAATGGTGGGGCTGAGTCCTCAGGGTGCTGAGGGACGTGGCCAAAAGGCGGCAATTTTGCTATATCGCTATAAACAACTTCTGCTGTAGAATTATGCACTGGATATCAATCATATTTGATCAAAAGCATTCATGGGAGGCAGGGATTCAAAATTGTACAAATGGTGGGGCTGACCCCCCGGGCTAAGGAGTGGGGTAAAAAAGTGTATTACTTGGTTGATATCCCCACTGTATAACTATATATGCAATTGCTGAGCATAAAGAGAAGAATGCACATTTGCTTCCAGGGTGGCCGTAGTGTTTAGCCCCACCTTTAGTGACATAGTCTCTCGGTCATAACTTTAAAACGGTTGAGATCCCCAATGTATACAAATGCTGGGCATAAAGAGACAAATGCAGTCATGATATTAGAATAGACCCTGGGGCCTGACTGAACCCCAACGGACCTAGTTTCTTAGTCACAGCTTGGAAACAGTTGAAATCCCAACCCTATAACCATATTATATACATTTTCTGAGTATAAAGAGATGAATGGACATATGCTTCCAGGATGGCCTTGGGGTCTGCCCCACCTTGGAGACTTAATCCCTGGGTCATAACTTTGAAATGGTTTAGATCCCCACACCAAAACTATATATACAATTGTTGGGCATAAAGAGACGAATGCAGTCATGATATTATAATTGATCCTGGGGTCTGGTCACAACCCTAGGTACCTAGTTTCTGAGTCACAGCTTGGAAACAATTGAGATCCCCACCCCATAACCATACATACAAGTGCTGGGCATTGAAAATCTAATACAGATACGTGTATGCTACATATTACCTTGGATCCCATTTGGAGAATATTTTGCCATAATTGCTTAGATATCTAAGTGAGCGATACAGGCCCTCTGGGCCTCAGGTTTTGTATCATGTTATTGTATCAATACGTAACAATATTATATTGCATCGAATTATTATATCGTTACCATTACGTATTATTTTGTATACAACTATTGAATTATTATCTTATCGAATTATTGTGTATCCTGTTATTGTATCGTAATCAAAAAGTGTTACATTGCTTCCAGCTATTGAGCTATTACGTAAATTACGTACCATTAATTCAACAATCATCATGTTTATATACCATTTTTTTCAAGTGTTGTTATTATGTTAATGTGTCATTATGATTATCAAAAATATCATTTATGACTTATTCATATATAGCCAATTAAATATTGCTTTTATTTGATGAATTTGACAAAACAATAATGGGGCATCTGCATATAATTTTTTCCGTAGTTGAATCTTAGTAATCACTTTAAACACTCTTCACAATATTTGAAACGCTATAAATTTTCTTAACGCCTATTTTGTTCATAGTGTTGTTGCGTGCGATATATTTCCTTTTGTCAAATTGTCTTCCCTTGCATGAATATTCTAGAAATAATCAGATGTTTCCTAACATTTTGCTTGGCAACACCTCACTTTTGGCTCGAATGTTGAGCGTTCGCCAAGGTGAGATAGGCAAAGGGATCTGTCCCCAGACCGGGACATACCAAAATCCTTAAAAATGGTAGTTGTTATTTCCTGCAGGTAGGGCGTGAGAAATGTACCTGCTGCCTCCATAGCATGATCGAAAAAGCTACTAAATTTGGGATATTATCTTTTCTCTTTTCCTAAACAACTGTTTTCTTCCTTATGTCTCCCTTGACAATGCCTAACTTCTGGCCTTTAGTTGAGCGTTCGGCCCTGTGATGAAAGCTTTGGGTTCTGTCCTCTGGCCGAGACATACCAGAGTCTGTAAAAGTGATAGTTTTTACACCTGCTTAAGGCTCAGCAATATAGGGGTGGACGACTGGTTCGATCGTTGTCAGTATAATGTGACTGTGTGGGGTGTCCTGCTGGGTGTCTTCGGCAGTATGTTTTAGTGAGGTAGCACTATAAAGTCGGCATCAGTTCCGCGCTATCACAATGAGACAAACACGAAATTACCATAACTGTTGATAGGACGTTAAACAAAACTAAACTAAACTAAACCAAAACGGTTATTCCCTGCTTAAAGTTTCACATTTAAGGGAAGGGCAACAACTGGTTGACCCGTTGTCAGTATAATGTGACCAGGCGGAATTATGTGATGGATGACTTAGGCGTGGTATGTCAGTGAGATAGCACTATAAAGTCGGCATCAGTTCCGCGCTATCACAAGAAGACAAACACGAACATATCGCAGCCTCCTAAACCACACACGCATAGACTACACGCATGCATCTTTCACACAGGGGAGGCCGTTCTGAAATCATCACAGCTGTTGAAAGGACGTTAGAAAATACTTAACCTAACACTGAGGACAGTGATGCGTTACAATGATTCGGATCACACGTACTGTAATAAATTAACCTTAATTGACCTAGTGATATTTTGGTTTTACAAATAAAATATTTTTAATCAGCACCAACAAATCGTTTAGCAGCGACGCATTGTCACTAATCCAAGGAATAAAATTTGTTCACTGAGGTTCAAATAGCACTTGATAAGTTCGTTGTCGTTAGCAGTTAAAACGCCAGTAGTTTTAATGTCCGTGGCACTCCGTATAACTTTTAATGGCCGCTTCAAGCAATAAAAGAAATATCAAGTCATGCAATTAAAGACCCTGTTAGTTATCGAGGACGGAATAGCACTACTAAAGCGACCGACAATTAGGACCGTTAAGTTACTTGTCTTCCATGTGCAATATACAACAACGGTTCTAAAGATGGTGACAGTTTTTGTCTAGTGCGGTCTCTCCGGAGCCTTTACTCAGTTCCATTGATGAACAGTAGGGACAAGAATATATATATATGTTTGAACTAGCAGCACTCCTTAGTTGTACATGCTGTAGCGCACTTTACATAAAAATCAATCACCACTAGGGCAGACCCTTCCATTCAATGGAAACTTTACAAGCTCATTTTGTAATTGTGAATTTGACAATGACAGTCATCATCAGACATGCTTTTTTTTAAATAGTGATAATATTGTAATAGAAGCTATGTTTATAGTCGAAACATATCATTTTTTTCATTGAAACCGGTGAACAATAACTGACGTTATTTTATAACTTTTATAAATGATAGACTGATATATTCTGCATGTGTCTGTACTTGATGCTTCTGTTGATTTTGCTGTGGTAAATACATATATCTCCTGATATTCTGCATTATATGGTACATGTATTAAATATTTGTGGTACAGGTACGTGGGGACAGACAATGGCGTGTTCCAGGTCTACCCTGGTACGGTGTTATCCGACATGTATGACCCTCGTCTTGACACGTGGTACAAAGAAGCCATAAAATACACCCACGCAACTGTGTTTCTCGCGCAGAACAATTCAACTGTTACATTATCCCGGGCATTCTTCAAGGCCAGGTACTATTTTTGATCTTTTTTTGAGTTTTTGAGTGATCCATGGATAAGTGCAATAAATGTTTTGATGTAATTTTTACTAATGAAAGTTGTAAAATCATCAAACCAATTGGTTTAAAATTAGTCACCTGGTTATAATAAATACCTTCGTGAAATAATCACTAGAGATACGAAAGCTAAAAGGAGACATTCAACTGGAAAATATGAACATCTCTTCTAGCTCGGACTTATCTCTGGTATTCAAATAAAATATAATGAACAATCTATGTCATAATTGTTCGGACACATATGAAGAAAAGCGAAATATAAGGTAAATGATTCCATTCTCTGACAATATATCTGATGTTCAGGGGAACATGGAATATCCTCCATTAGTTTAATACATTACTTTAATAAGGTACGAAAATAACTTGTATATCCTATCATCCTACCACAGAGGACGTGTAGCTGGGGTGTTGGCCGCAGACGTTGAAACACGGCAAATGAACGTGGTGTTCTTCAACATTCTCCGACCATGTAACAAGGAGAACAAACAGTGTTTCATTTTGAATGACAAAGGGTATGTACATAAGGCAGACATGCTTTTCTTAGTACATGGTTATCATTCTTAATAGAAATAACTTCCAATAGTGTTACTTAAATGTCCAAAGGCTTGACAAAATGTATAAATACGTGTATGTTTTTGAAATATTATTCTGAATTTTGGGTTTGTGTTAATTCCCACATCATAATAAACACATATTGCTTTGAATATATATATTTTACAGTCGCGTTAAAACAATTTTGACTATGGTTTTTCCTCTACAAATGAAGTTTAATTCTAAACTGCTAGTTGTTTGTTCCTCTGGAACGTATACTGAATGACTCTTCCGTATATTATGTTTTCTTAGCTAATATCTTGTTACCACCTGGTATGGTAAACGATTCATTTTGCAATGTCACAAAGTTTCAATACACTGGACTATCATCGTTAAATTAGATAACACCTACGCTTGTTTCATTGTTCAAGAACTGTAGAGGGGTCAATCTCGGTTACCTATACGTACCTCTAAAACACTAACGATATATGTCAAGATGAAATAGCACTTATCTGGTTTGTCTATACACGCTAAAGTTCCTAACGTCTCTGACTTATTGATGCACACTTATGTTGTCCCTTTGTCTACCAGGTATGTTATGTATGGAGAAACATTTCAACCAACTAATCAACATGTTACCCAGATACTACCTGAGGTAGCCAGCTCATTACTACGAATTGGACTATTAGAGGTAAACTTTCATTGCATTTTTACGTCACCTGATCTTAAGCTCAAGTGACCTATTGCTATCCGTCTTCGTCCGTCGTCCATCGTCTTGCGTCGTCCGTTAACATTTTACATTTTCAACTTAAGCTGAAAATTTGTCGACGGGATTTCATTTATACTTCATGGGAATGTTACTTACAACTCCCTGACCAAGTGCTGTTATTTTTCGAGTCGATCAGAAATCCAATATGGCCGCCAAGGCTGCCATTTTAAAAAACTATTTCAAACATGAAGTCAAGTTCTTCTGGGTCGATTTAACTGAATCTTGGTAGGAATGATCAACTCTAGGTCCTGACAAAGTGTTGTTATTTTTCGGGTCAATCAGAAATCCAATATGGCCGCCATGGCCGCCATTTTGAAAAACTATTTCAAACTTAAAGTCAAATTCAACTTGGCCGATTTAAATGAAACTTGGTAGGAATGATAAACGTATGTGCCTTACAGTGCTTTGTTCCCCTAGAATAACCACTTCATTTCCAAGTCATTGTACCCTCCACGAAGTGTATATATAGGTATGTTAACGCCTAGAATACCATCTGAATCGTTTTGCTCCTGCAGTAGCCGCTTAATGGGAAAGTCATTTTACTCTTGTGGCAATTTATATCTGCGTACCCCCCTACTCCACCCCATCCCCTTCCCTAGAAGACCCTCTTCTAGTCAAGCCCCTTCAGTACCGTTCAATTTATGCAGTGTCAGAATCCTAGTTGGGTGTTCACACTCCTTAAAAGAATGATTTTACGTCATTATTGCAGTTTATAGCTGGGAAGTTTAGTTCCATGAATTACCACTTTTTTTCGTTGAATGCTGTAGCTATAAATCTTTAAAAATCTTCCATATACCAAAGTGGTTTTTTTTTTATCTTTTTGGCAGCAATCATAAACTTGGAATGTTTTTTTTTATTAATTTTTCAAATATCTACTTCATTTACAGGTCATTTTTGCGGTTTTATCTGGGCATTATGCAAATACTAAAATGCATGCTTCATATCGGAATTCCGTGGCGGTGTAAAGTGTGTTTACCGACTTTTACATATCAAGGACTAGATAATTGTATATGACAATATCGGAATACCCAGGCGCTTACAGTTATACTGATTGAGTTCCTACATTTCCTAAATCGTGACATCCTAGCCAGACCTGATTACGGAGCATATATCCTACAGTTGATTTTCTATTCAAGCGTCTGTATATAATTATCAGAATATTCTAGAAGGAAGTTTTATATCGACCAATAAGTTACGTATACACGGCTTTCTCCCAAAAATTCGCTCTACATTTGAACAATTTAACTGTCGTTGTGTTCAAGTGTGGTTTTGACTACGGCGTTTCAATGTCGGTTTATTTATTTAAGGAATGTTTTCCGATTGTTTAGGTCGTTTGCAAAGAACATAGTTTCCTGAATTTGGCAGGAGTGTTGAAGTCGGATGATTTATGCGGTACAGGCATTGCAACCTTATTGTTTCATCGGGGTCCATTTTGATTTCACTATGGTGACCGATTAGGGTTACATCTTTAAGCATCGTCTTTATTCGCTGTACGCCATTTATTGTTGTCACCATGTACATCGTCTTTATTCGCTGTACGCCATTTATTGTTGTCACCATGTACATCGTTTTAATAATGTTGTGTATGTCTTGAGGAAAAGTGGGACGACCTTTATGTTATCTACTACTGACTATTACTTAAATCATAGAAACTTTATGTGGACCAACATTCAGTCGATTAGCACGTGTCTTCTTTGATACACTGTTTACACGTATTGAAAAGCTGAAACGTTCACACTGTCGCATCACGCCTTCTAATATGATCGTCTAACAAATAAACCCAGCCCATGCTTCATGCTGCGGGCTGTGCTAATTAAGTTCCGGTTTACAGTGGAAATGTACAGTGCAATATGACAAGCCTCTGGACCTTCTTCGGAATCATGTCCGTATGTAAAAAAAAATATGCCTGGGATCCTCAATATGTAGGTTTGTCGAACATTCCATATCTATTATTTAGTAGATTTAGAAACAAATATGGACTTTGTATTGAACGAATGTACGATTAGAGTAAACTGTATTTTTCAATTAATCTTTGCATCAGTGACTCTTGTTGGCCAAGATTGCAACACATATATTGGGGTCTTAAAATGGGATAAAACCGAAATTGACGGAAAAAGCCATACCTTTTCACAGATGGGTTGGGGTTCTGAATGATCTACTGGCGCTGAACACACAGTACATTAATGAATATAATTAAACACATCGACAATAACATAGTAAAAGGAAATATTATATTTCCCGAATAGTATTATGATGGCAAGCTGTAATTAACTTGCTCAAAGTATCCATCGACTGCTTCCTGCTTAAGTCATTTGTTGTAATAAGTTCGCTCATTAGCGTTCGAGATGTATCACGGAAATCGTGAAATTCGGGTTATGCCTATGATTTTGAATCAACTGTGACGTGTAAGCACCGGATGTAGGGTGCAGCGATGTTTTTCTGAAAATAGAAAAGTTCATGATCGAAGACACGAAATCGTCACGTGGATTATTAAGCCGCAACTGTTTGCCAATTTGTAAAGATCGATTGTGTTCACTTCAAGCAGAGGATGGTCTTTTAAAGTGTTGTTTTTTGAGGGGTTTTTAAGGTCCATTTTAGTCATGATATGACCAGGCTGTGGTGTATTTATTTTCTATACCTCTCATGTTATGCTTAATGAAATGTACAATTTCCGTATTGTATGTAAATGCTGTTGTTTGATATACGTACCCACTTACAAAAGAAATAAGATGTCAAAAATAAATACTCACTGATATATTTGTTATCTATCGTAAAAGCCGATTGATGTAAGAATCTAGAAATGGAAACAATGTGTTACCTTACATCATTCGAAACAAGTTATTAATAATGCAAAATGATTAATGTGTTTATAAAGGCAGATTGGTGTCAGGATCTGGAAAGTGGTCAGCTCGTGTTAGCTCACAAACTAAAGAATCAAGCCTACACATCAACCACTACCGATGATTGTCAAAACTACTGGATTCGCCCCGTCAACGAGACTAACCTATTCCTACTAGTGACAACGTCTTCATCAAAATGTACCCAATACCAATCAAAGGTTAATGCATCTTCATAATATCTAGGAGCAAATTCTTTGATTTAGAATTGAAAGTAAAACAGCTATAAACAGTGTTAGATAGAAACAATGATCAGGGTTGTTTTTTTACTTGTTCGTTTTTTTGTTTGTTTTTTGTGTTGTTACGGTTTTATTTGATTTTGTATCTGGCTTGTTTCGTTTTGCTATTAACACTAAAAATCACAATGTTTGGTGTATAATTTGGATAATATGCGAAACCTTCTAGATTTGATCTAGATCCGATGATTCTTTTGTGCAGATGTGTTCGTGTACAACGCAGTGTTCTCCTTGTACCGCCCTAGGAAAAACTAGTGAATGTCAGGTATGTTGATCCTCCAATATCCCAGTTGGAGGGAATTTCAACTTCTATCTAAGGGACTAAGATTGATACACAACTCATTGTTCCGTCTATATGTCTATTTGAGGAGTGGTGGACATCTGAAAGATGTTACAGTACAACTAAGTGCACCCTCTGTTCCCCAGTGTAATGGGCGAAATAATGTTGGGTTGGTGACTTTTTACGATAATGTTATCGCGTTAGATATTAACTTAAAACGGAAATTGAGATTTGCTATATATTCAAAGTGTCGTTTAAAATCTACGTACGTGCATAATGAGAGTTATTGAGGATCCTTTTACAAACAAAGCATGAACAATGGCGATTTAACCTAACAATGGTATTACCAACAGAAACGATGCAGACTGATCAATTTAAATATTTTCTTCAGTATATGTAGATCAAATGTATCTTATGTAGATTTTGTCATGTTGTTAACCTCGAGTACTCATCAAACTGTTGTTGACGTCATGTTGTTCCAGTGCCCGTGTACATGTAAAAGCCGTCTACAAGACACATGTATTACCAACATCAGCACCGGACACCAGGCCTGTCCAGGTAAATCATCTAATTTACGTGTCAATATATACAACCCACTCAACATCCACCCAGGTAAACTACCGTTCCATTATATGTCGAGGTAAATCATCTCAATAACACGTGTCACGGTATACTACCCTCCCAACAATCACACAGGTATACTAGCCTTTCATTACCTGTCCAGGTATACAGCTAATTAACACATGTCAATGTTTACTACTCTCCCAAACACTACCATTTCAATACCTACTCAGGTACATGAATACATTCACCTTAACACTTTGCCATGTACGTATCCCAGAACCTTTCGCATTTGTGATATATTAATATTTACAATAGAGATTAATTAAAACAATAGCTAATTGACAGTAAATATGTTACATTGTTTTTATACCGTGACCTTGATATTGGAGTTATACGCCTATCTGTGAGTTATAAAATTAACACTAGGAAAGCACACATACAAAACCAGAGAATGAAGAATGGAAGTGTGCAAGCTAAAATCAATTATACTGGGGCAAAATATGAACAAAGGGTAGAGGTGTGTGGATTATAACAACCCGGCGACCATAAAACTTTCCTAAAATCTTCATCAACCTAAAAAAAGGGGATGTTATCAATTAACATCAGTAATATACTACTTCAGACGTCCGCCGAAGCTAAATGTTATTGGAATATGATACAATTATACACCCAGTATAAACTGTTTGATTCCATGTTTTTCAACTTCATGTACAAGAAAACGCTATAACTGCTGTATTTAAATGACTTTAGAATATCTCCTTCCAATTATGTTCAACATCCCCATAACATCATGTCCATTATTTTCAATTATGCAAAGCTATGATACGTTTTCCTGAACGACAAGTATCGAGAGAGAAAAAAATAATGTCAATTAGATTGTGAATATATAAGACACTGATGGATTTTTTAGAAGAACTGCCAGACAATGGACAAAACGACGCGTATGAAATTGGACTCACTTTCGAAGCGAGTGAGATCAATCGGGTCCGTCATTCTAAAAGGAATTAGCACCTGAACATCTAATATGAAAATAAAACTTTTGTTCTGTGTCTCTTGTCCCCGATGCCCAATCTTAACTTAACATTCTACAGGTAAGTATGAAGCTCTGACAGAAAAAACACATCTTTTAACGTAATCGATGTCAGCAAACATAACATTCCCTGCTTTCAACAGAACAAAACCAAACCAGACAGGTTACATTCATGCCATCACATATGTAGTTCATTGTGTTATAATACCACGACAACATTTACTTCAATATGTTCTATTTAAAAAAATGTATTCTTTTTCAGGACGTGGTACACATTGGAAAACATTAACGAGGAAAATCATTATTCAGCCAGACAAATTGAACCTGACCGTCTGTGAACCATCCTGTAATTCACTGTATGTATTTAATTGTATTTGTTGAATATGGATAAATGATATCAGTGGTCATTTACGGGACCACACTCTATGTGTTTTAACGTTTGTGTTTGAGGACGCATGTCGGCTTTTTTGCTGTCTCAAATCGGGTTGTACAGGCAACGTTTAGTATAAAACAGAGACTTGCATATTATGATCTGACTTGGAAACTATTGTCATCTTAAGCTGTAGAATAAAACCTATTTTCGATCTATAAAGGTTGTTTGTATACTAAGGCTACCGTGTTTACCCCCGCAAGATGTGTTACAATGCATCATATAGTTAAGGCTGTATCATAGCACAGGAGGGCTCCTTTAAATGCATAATTATGTCAGCAAAGTAGAAAAACATGACCAACAAGAACAGCAGAGTTTGCAAAAGGTTCTCCCTAACATTGTTGGAATTACAAAACAAAAAAAATAGTCACTGTCAGACACTTTAACATACAACTATTTTTTTTATTGTTTAGTAGCAGATGCTTATTTTGTTATCACGCTTTTACCGCTTACAAGTTTAACACTATCATCTATGGGGAATTATTTGATTATATAACTGTAACATCTATTTATGTCCATACTGCAAAAAAGGTCTAAATTTCACTGTAAACCACGATTTATTTTTGTAATCGTCAAAGACATAAAAGCAGCGTATTCCATATTGGTTTTCATTATTGCGGCCCTCTTGTAATATCGTCAAAGTGTTCCTCTGATGATTATCGCACGTTGATTTAACGGGCTACAAACCCGATAATCCAATAATTCTTAATTCTCTTGTCGGCTTTTAAACATCCAAGTCTATCTTATATCCAGTTTCTAAATGGAAAACGCTTGGAAGACATGAATATCGGTGTACCATTATAAAAGGGAGATAACTTTAATATCGACGGCTGTCAGTTCAGTTTTGGTACGAGAACGTCTTCCTTTAAATATATGTTAGTAACCTGTTATTGTGATGGCAAAATACCCCACTGCTGACTGTTTGTTTGCATTAATGTATCGGTGCGTCTGGTTATCACTGTATAAAACGTTTAGTCGACGTCCATGTAGTTTAAGTTTGGGACTCCTAGGTCAAGGACAGAAGGAGATTAAAGGATATAAATGGTGTCATGTGACCTTTGCAAAGCTCAAAGGGACAGCGAGGGGTCAAAAGTGCAAATGTCAGATCATATCGGTAGTTGTCCATCCCTTTCATTCTGAATCATTGTAATAACATCCCCAGTTATTCTCGAATATTCTCATAGCATCCCCTATATTTTAGAACATTAAAGAAACATCCCCTTTTACTTTAAACATTGTAATATAAATTTATTTACTGGATAACATTATTATATGAGTATTTAGAGTAGAACATTGCAGTATTTAATCTACTGTTTAACGCTGTAATAGCAGCCCTTCTCATTCAAATTCCTATCTGTCGTATAGCATTAATTGAATATCAATTATTTGTCAGCAGCTTAGGAATATTTGAGGATATAGTGCGCTGGTGGAACAGTGCAATTACACTTACTTCATTATAGTGTAGTTGTTTAATACATGTAATTCAATACGTTTAGCGTTTAACCCTAGACGGATAAGTCGTTGATTTTTTGATGAGTTATATGAAAAACGTGATACCTTATACGCTATGAAAGAATTTATAATTGTCTATTTTATCAAAAATATAATTTCCCAATGTTAGGTATTGTTGAAATATGGCTTTAATGCGTATCGAGACTGCAATCAATAGGTCGGCACACTACAAGGTTTGCTATGCGGCTGACTAGAAAAATAGGTGTCGCATACAGAGATCCGTGCGCTAAAGGTCAGAATCATCGCAATATTTGAATCGTTAAGTCTCTGAATGAATACAGGTATCTTTGGTTACTGTTTTTGTTTCAAAAAAAAACCCTGCGTAATTGGTCTCGCAATGAGATGCAGCATGTTCCTGGTATTAGGACACCGAAGTCACATTTGATAGATTTCAGGAGTCGTGGGATTTCTTATATTTGATTATAGGGAATATCAAAACAACGCATCTAGCATACCTTATAATTTGATCAAATGGATATGGGTCCACTAGAAAGTCGGAAAAGCAGACAAAACAGTCATGATATACATGTATACAAAACTCCATGTTGCAGTCGTGACGTTAAAGATTGGAACGTACGACTTTTCCTAACGTACCAAGACTTCCGACTACTTTTCTTCAAAACAAGTCATTCTGAAGGTCTTTTGATTCAACACGTACGTAGTAAATCATCGTAAATGTAACACAAATTACATTAATGATAAGTTAAGGCCTGTAACAATCTGTCTGGTTTCGACTTTCGGTATGGTTGATCCAACATGTTTGGTCCCCGGAGTTCTGTAGACGTCTCAGAGTAGGCGGTTAGAAACAAAACGAACACAAACGCAACGACCGGCTTAAAGGCGCTCGCACAATAAGTTAACATTATACTCAAAGATGCACTTCACCACAACAACGGTATCGAAAAGGCCTGTTGAAGATTATTGGTGATTTTTTTTAAATATATTTATCTATTCTTTAACACTCACGAGAATACCGATGACCCCTATGAGGGATATCATAAGTATAATGCCTTTCAGATATATGGGAGACTGAGGAGATCTTTCTTCAAGTACTTTTGTTTTACCGGAACGTCAAAATATATATAGTAATTAATAATTAAATGTAACAGTCTATTTGTAACAAAGGGAACCAATACCTGATAGTATACCAACCGTCTCCTCAGAAGAGTAAAATATATGTCACTGATTTTCCACTGTTCACAGTTAATTACGCTACTGCCGAACATAACATAATTTAGTATCTTATATCCCATATACAATCACCTTTCGAGTGTTGTCCTCAATTGAAAAATAATTGCCCGCATTAACAACGGAGTGTCCCAACGAAAACATATGCGGCGTTGTAGATGATAGCCGTCTTACATGCTTTATATCAAAGATTGATGTCAAAAACACTTCATTTTCGGAAAGGAAATATTGATGTACGTAACCTAGTATACCAACAAACATTGAAAATCTTACTGATATTTCAGAAGTGGCCCAGATAGAAGTGTGTTGGGGGTCTTAATGTTGGGAGAAACCGGAGTACCCGCAAAATCCCCACGATGTTGGGCAAATGACCTTTTCACGTCCGATCGCCGACACTCGGGCAAAATGACCTTTAGCAAGGACAAATATGCTTTTTGCGTAAAAAATAACCATAAATATCATTTAAGTGCATAGAGGACATACACAAATATTTTTAGTTAATTATTTAAAATATCTTGCAAAAATATAAACAAGTTGGGAATACAAAAAAATAATAATAAATCCAATACCACGGGACTGTGACGTCACACGAGGGAGGACCTACGTATCAGGCTACGTTGAAGGGTGCACTTATTTTTCCAAGATAGATACGAGTTTTCAGTATATTGTGTGTTCTTACTTGAACAATTCAATGTCTTTTTACGTTATATATCACAATCTCTATTGCTTGTAGGTTGGATGTCACTAACTGTTCATTAGTACCCGGATGTCAATGGTGTACTTCCGGCTTATATAAATCTACTCCTCTTTGTACAAAACACTGCACTATTGATAGGTAAGACTCGAGCAGAGTTTGAGCTCTGTACATCACACTCTTTCACTGATAAGAAAGACGATACCAACGTTATATTGTATATATCTTCCGGTATAGCAAACTGCGTAGTTGATAGGCAAGACTTTATCACCGGGTTTCCAGAAACGTTTATATTGATAGGTAAATATATATATATATCAAAGTTTCAACCGTGCACTAAACAATATATAACCAATAATTGAAACTCCGTCAAATTTACAAATCAATGTACGAAACAATGCCTTTTGACCGACATAACTTGATCAGGACAATACGTTTTTATGATACTGTAGTTACATTTGATCTATACAAGCGTCAAACACGCATTTTATTACCTTGTGTATGTGTAGTTTTCGTATTGATTGGTTTGAAGGCACATTGACACTGTATTTTACTGTCTATTTAGGTTTGATATCCAGTACAGATCTCCATGTATGAATTTGTCCTGTCTTGCAGCACGCAATACAGCAGAACTGTTACAGAATGTATCCCAGTCATTCGAATCTCGGCTCTCCCAATTCAAAAATGTTGCTTTCAATTTTCCGACGATAGATCAGGTAAACTTCTCTCAGAAGAAACCTATTGCTTTATTATAATGTTTTGGTGATTAATAAAATTTGCTTTCTGACTCCACTGTAACTAAGATGTTTTGTATTGTATGGAGTTAAAATAATAGCAAATCGAATGACTGTTTTGCATTATCCTTGCAGGGTATCATTACAATTACCGTGTTCACACTAGACGGTGAACCTGTTGAACGGGACGTTCAGGACGTGGTCAATACCCATCCAATCCTGGTCATTTGTGGTGTGTGCCACACAACAGCTCTAACACTTTATCCTAAAGCGTTGCCCTTTACGAAGTGAGTACAACCGATATTTACAACTCTCTATGTTAATTTACAACTATATCTGCCCGTATTGAAATACAAATACTGATTTGTATTTTAGGATTACTAATTTAAAGTTACCATGAATGTGCTGATACCATATACTGCATATATTTATCGATGAAGGGCCATATTGTAAACAAGACATCGTCAAAATATGTAAATCTGGAACATTAAAGATATTGATAGTATATGATTTGTCTATATGATAAGAGTTAACCCTTCTATATTTGCTCTTAATTTGTCCACTATTAACCAGTAGTGTATAAGTTACTTTAAACAAATCATTTATGATGTGAGTACGACCAACTGTCAGTTTTTATGATGAAATTGCCCGTTATGACATGAGTACAACTGTCGCGTTTATTGTGACATTTCCCGGTAACATATGAGTACAACTGTCTGTGTTTGAGTTCAACTGCCCGTGTTTATAATGAACTTTCCCGTTATGATATGAGTGCAACTGTCCGTGTTAATTGTGACATTTCCCAATATGATATGAATACAACTGCCCGTGTTTATTATGAACGTTCCCGTTATGATAAGAGTACATCATCTGCCCGTGTTTATTATGAACTTCCTTTTTATGATATGAGTACAATTGCCCCTGTTTATTATTAACTTTCCCGTTATGATATGAGTACATCTTCCCGAGTTTATTATGAACGTTCCCGTTATGATAAGAGTACATCTGCCCGAGTTTATTATGAACTTTCTTGTTATGATAAGAGTACATAATCTGCCCGTGTTTATTATGAACTTTCTTTTTATGATATGAGTACAACTGCCCCTGTTTATTATTAACTTTCCCGTTATGATATGAGTACATCTGCCCGTGTTTATTATGAACGTTCCCGTTATGATAAGAGTACATCTGCCCGAGTTTATTATGAACTTTCTTGTTATGATAAGAGTACATCTGCCGGTGTTTATTATGAACTTTCTTTTTATGATATGAGTACATCTGCCCGTGTTTTTGATTAACTTTCCCGTTATGATATGAGTACATCTGCCCGTGGTTTTGATTAATTTCCCCGGTATGATATGAGTACATCTGCCCGTGTTTATTATTAACTTTCCCGTTATGATATGAGTACATCTGCCCGTGTTTATAATGAACTTTCCCGCTATGATATGAGTACATCTGCCCGTGTTTATCATTAACTTTCCCGTTATGATATGAGTACATCTGCCCGTGTTTATGATTAACTTTCCCGTTATGATATGAGTACTTCTGGCCGTGTTTATAATGAACTTTCCCGTTATGATATGAGTACATCTGCCCGCGATTATTATGAAATATCCCGGTATGATATGAGTATAACTATCAGCGTTTATGGTGACATTTCCGGTTACATATGAGTGCAACTGCCCTGAATTATTATGAACTTTCCCGGTAGGATATGAGTGCAACTACCCGTGTTTATTATGAACTTTCCTGTTATAATATGAATACATCTGCCCGTGTTTATTATGAACTTTCTTGTTATGATATGAGTACATCTGCCCGTGTTTATTATGAACTTTCTTGTTATGATATGAGTACATCTGCCCGTGTTTATTATGTACTTTCCTGTTATGATATGAGTACATCTGCCCGTGTTTATTATGAACTTTCTTGTTATGATATGAGTACATCTGCCCGTGTTTATTATGAACTTTCTTGTTATGATATGAGTACATCTTCCCGTGTTTATTATGAACGTTCCGTTGTGATAAGAGTACAACTGTCAGTGTTTATTACTGAATCGTCCTTGGTGTGTCACCCCTGCAGGTAGGGGATCGGGAAAAGAATACACCTGCTGTTACCCACTGCATGACATTGTAGGAAGCGACTAATGTGAGAACCCCCTGCAGAATTGGGATTTTCTTTGGTGTCCTCTATTTTAGGACACAAAAGCGACCAAAATAAATCTGCTGCGCCTATTGCACTATTTAGGATATTTATCTTTCTTTCTTCTCCTTACTACCTTTTATTTCCTAGCGCCTTGCTTGGCAACACCTAACTTTTGTCTTGAATGTTGAGCGTTCGTCCAGGTGAGGAAGGCAATGGGTTCTGTCCCCAGGCCGGGACATACCAAAGTCCTTAAAATGGTAGTTGTTATTCTCTGCTTAACGTTCAGCATTAAGGGGAATGGCAACAACTGGTTCACCCGTAGTCAGTATAATGAGACTGGGCGGAATGCTGCGCTTGGTGCCTTCGACATGGCATTTCAGTGAGATAGCACTATAAAGTCGGCATCAGATCCGCGCTATCACAAGGAGGCAAGCACACCAACATACCCTGTATCCGGCATACACACACACAAGTACGCAAACACTACATACATGGAGGCATGTCCTTAAATGACCTTAGCTGTAAATAGGACGTTAAGCAAGATTAAACTAAACCAAACCAAACCTTGGTGTGTTCTGTATAATGTGAAAAGATATCCGTCTTGTATAAATGTGTATATTATATATTTGTAAGAAAATCTAATGAGGTAACCTGAATACAAGTGTTCATTCCTGATCCCGGAAAAAAGTCTGACAGCGAATCTAATTAAAGTATTGTATTTCATATTAGGCCAGGCTGTATAAAGCTTGCACATAAATTGTCCCCAAACTCATTCAGAATCACATTGCTCTTTACATTATTTGAAATATAGCACTCGTTTTTTAATCATACAATGCCACTTTATCCTTCTTTTCCAGACTTGGTATCACCTTGCATCTCAGTGATGTCAACCTTACGTCACAACTGGCCACGGCATTGACCCTCAGGGCTTTTGTTGAAAGGACTTTGCGTGATTTTATCGTTACCAACCTACAGCCGCCTGTTGCCAATTCACTTGCTAACATTTGGCCTTTTTACGTAATTATATCAATATCTTCAATACTTGTTTTAAACTGCTATTTTTAACAAAATATTAGTTTTCTTTTACAAACGGCTCACTATAAAGTCTCTCGTCACGATCACATATTTTTTTGCAAACTGCACATCGAATTCGGTGAGGTCACACTTGTTGAAATGTTAATATGACATATTCCCTTGCTTTCAGGATAGGGTGAGTTTCACCGTGGCAGTACCTCCGGGTTTTACAAGTGACCAACTTGTAGACGCGGTTGATTCCCTTACAAACGAGATGTTGAAAAACCACACTACATTTGCCTTAATGGACACAATAACATCGCTGAAGACTGTTACTACGACGACTGGAGACCAGGATGTATGTGGACGGCCCTGTAACTACACGTACGTATTGCATAAAAATAATCTGGGCGCCAATCTACTTACTAACAATAAGCCCAGAGGGCCTGTATCGCTCATCTGAATATGCTTAAAAATAATTGGTATGATATAGCACTCCATGGTAGGTGCTGTAAATACATATGAAATTTCAGAAAGATCCATCCAGTACTTGAGATATAGCGAGAACACCCTTCAAACAGAGCCCAGTGCCCCTAGGAGGGGGGGGGGTCATACCCAAGGATGCTCCAGACTAAATTAGGATAAAATCCCTTCATCCCAATGGTCGAGGAAGGATTCTAAATGTTTCACCTCTATTTCTCCTATTGGGCCCCGCCCTTCAGTCCCCTGGGAGACCACACCCACTGATTATATAAAATTGAGTCCCCTTGGCCCAAGGATGCTCCACACTAAATTAGGAAAAAATCCCTTAATACCTAGGGTAGAAGAAGGATTTAAAAGGTTTTACCTCTATTTCCCCTATTGGGCCCACATCTCTGCCTCCAGTGGGGTCAGACACACAGTTTATACACAATTGGTTCCCCTTCACCTAAGGGTGCTTCATACCAAATTTGGACAAAATCCTGTCATTCCTACAGAAGTAGAAGGATTTTGAAGAATTTGCTATGTTTCACCTATTGGGCCCCTCTCTTCTACCCCCAGGGGGCCCACACTCGCTGCTTATACGAAATTGAGTCCCTTTTGCCCAAGGATGCTCCAAACTAAATTAGGATAATATCCCTTAATCCCTATGGTAGAGGAAGGATTATAAAGGTTTTTACCTCTATTTCCCCTATTGGGCCCCGCCCCGCAGAACCAAGGGGGCCAGACCCACCGTTTATACAAAATTGGTTTCCCTTTACCCAAGGATGCTGCACACCAAATATGGACCAAATCCTTTCATTGCTACAGAAGAAGGATTTTAAAGAACAATTTGCTTTGTTTCCCCTATTGGGCCAAATCCTTCCATTCCTCCAGAAGAAGGATTTTAAAGAATTTGCTGTGTTTCCCCTATTGGGCCACGCCCCTAAGCCTTCAGGGGGGGGGGGGGGGCAGACCCCCCGTTTATACAAAATTGGTTCCCCTTTACCTAAGGATGCTTCAGATCAAATATGGAACAAATCCTTTTATTCCTACAGAAGAAGAAGGATTTTGAAGAATTTGTTATATTTCCCCTATTGGGCCCCGCCGCTCAGTCCCACGGGGAGCCAGACCAACGTTAATCGTTTATACAAAATTGGTTCCCCTTTACCCAAAAATGCTTCAGACCAAATATGGACCAAATCCTGTCATTTCCTACAGAAGAAGAAGGATTTTAAAGAATTTGCTAAGGTTCCCCTATTGGGCCCCGCCCCTCAGCGCCCAGGGGGGCCAGACCCACTGTTTATACAAAATTGTTTCCCTTCACCCAAGGATGCTTCAGACCAAATATGGAACAAATCCTTTCATTCTTACAGAAGAAGAAGGATTTCGAAGAATTTGCTATATATTCCCCTATTGGACCCGGCCCTCAGCCCCCAGGGGGGCCAGACCCATCATGTATACAAAATTTGTTCCCCTTTCGCCAAGGATGCTTCTGACCAAATTCTGCTTAGTCGTTAATGACTAGTACCGTTTTAAAGAAAAAGTTGACGGACGGACGGACGGACGACGGACGCTGCGGTATGGCATAAGCTCACCATGGTCCTTCGGACCAGATGAGCTAAAAATGTAATAGGAAACGCAGATACGGGTTACACACCCGGGTCAAACAGTCCTACAGCGTATAGACATCAGGGCCGAATTATCCTACATTGTATAGACATCAGGACCAAATTACCCTACCTTGTATATAAACATCAGGGCCGAATTACCCTACATTGTATATAAACATCAGGACCGAATTACCCTACATTGTATATAAACATCAGGACCGAATTACCCTACATTGTATAACCATCAGGATAAAATTACCCTACATTGTATTGACATCAGGATCGGATTGCATTGTTTGCACATATCGATAATCGATAATCGCAATACCACGGGAAAACCGATGTCTGCACGGTTTACATTTAAATCGGTAAATATATGTCTGACCCTGAAAACAGTGTGATAATCTATAAATGCCTGCGTGTGTAACATTACATTAGAATATTTCCCAGAATTAAGAAGTAAAGAAGTACCCAATCAAAGTTTAGTATGATGAGTCATAAAGCCAAACAAAGTACATATTTACTTCACCGTATGGTCATGTGTTTTCCCCCTTTTAGGAGGGCAAAGGTCAAACAAACAAATATTTAGGCCAAATTTATTCTCAAAAAATAGGTAGAAATGGAAATAGAAAAGTGTCAATACAAACCTGTGTAACATTACAAAGGTACATCTTTAACAACACCAGATAAATCATTCATAAACTAGTTGTTCATGTATGCCATGCAAGCCGACATCCACCAATTTGTGTGAAAGAATTGTACATTGAAAAAGTAAGTGTGACTGAGCGACTGACTATTAACGAAAATACAAATTCTGCACGTTCTGTCCTTCATGAGAAAGTAACTACATGTCTATATAGTTCACGCTCAGTTTAGAAAATTATATGGTTTACATTTTTTGTAATATAAATACGACTTCATGATTTACGGAGCTGGTATCTTAACCTTATCCATCCTATCGTTTTAATTACTGTCTTACCTGTTTTGAATCCCTGGATTTATAATTCGTTATTGGTCAGCAGAATGTAGTGTATATGTAGAAATGATACTGTCTCACACTTGTGAGGATTCCATAATGAGGATTCCACAGACCCGAGAAAGGATTCAGGCGAAACATCACAGCCCATAGTCTAGAACACTCGTGCTGATAATCTTACATAAATACTCATAGAAACTACAACTAGAATATCATTTTCCAATTTATTTGTTTTTCATGTATGGAATAAAATTACTTTCGTTCGTGCAACAAACGTCAATCACCGTGACACAATAGTAATACAAAGGATATGTCAACATATGGAATGTGAACCACTACACCGTGTAGAATTGCACTTCTGTGCGAGCAAACACGTACATCGAATACACGGAGTAAAAATAGGATGTTTCAATAAATCACAGGCACGTGCCGTTATAACAGTCAACAACCAAGTTTTATAACCGTTTCTTAACTGCGGTTTTGCGCTGAGGAACAACATGACTAATCTTTTTATTTAAAGTCAGCCATATCTTAAAATGGAAGAGGCTTAATTAAGTTATTTGTTTTCCTCAACTAAAGGAAAGCTATTGAAAACGGAATCAGATCTTTATATAACGAGGACTTGTTCTAGAAAAAAGATCTGAATTAATTTGTGTTACTCGAACAACGGCAAGTGTCGGTGATTACGAATTAGTTATAAAGCTCATTTGTTTTAAATGGATTACAATGTAGCACTTGTCCATTGAATATGATTAAAGGAAATATGTCCAAACTAGTGATACCAATCACCTAAGTGTTGATATAAAATACCACCTGCTGCTCACGGCCATATAATATTTTTTATCAACAATAATTTGATGACGAAGATCAATCATGCATACATAAAATATAGTGTCTATACAAGTTACAGATGTGTAGGTGTGCCTACAGACTTGACCAGACGGCACCAGTTTAACGACAGGTAAACAACATACATGGAATGTACAAGTCATAAAAACAAACACTGTTATAAAGATGTCACTACTAAACACGAACAACCTCGAAAACACGTATTAGCAATGCATGTAAACATACAGGACCTATATGCATGGGCAAGAAAACTGTTACTAGCGAAATCAGGTGTAATGACAACGCTGACAGATGGCGTCGTCTGAATGTTTACAATCACTAGACCTCCGCCATTAGGTCGCAGGTTCGAAGCCTACGTTGACCTGGGCGCAGGGTACTCCAGTTTTCCGCTTCCACCAAAACCTGTCATGTTCTTATATGACCATAGCTGTTAATACAACGCTGACGTCACGACCTATCATTGAGGGTGTTACAAACCGCTTAAATAAATACATCACAACCTATAATTGTGGAGTGTATTACAAACCTTAGACATACACCACAACATTTCATTGTGGGATATGATGCAAACCTAACATGTAAATATATTCAGTCTTTACTCATCCAAACCGGACATTACCTGCTACAACATATGATTTCACCTGAATGCCAAATATGGAAAAGAGAATATGTGTTACAAGTAAATAGGTACAATTGTATCTTTCGTCTTCAACTGCTTTAAGTCTTATCACTCCCAGGCCGTGTAATCGTTTGTTAAATATTTCAGTATTTTCAGTTATCACAGGGAAATCATCAAACGTGTGATGACGTCATAGTTTACAATTGTACATACACGAACTGTGGGAGAAAAAAGCACCTACATTTTTAGCATTGACCGTTGATGTGAACATCTGGTCATAATCTCATTCTATTTGATACACAAAAATGTTCATCGTATGTCGATGTCCTTGGTTGATATATCTCAATATACTTTACATACACATATATATTTTATGTTAGTAATCCAGTAATACAAACTGTTAATCACTCATGTTTCTAATGATTTACACATATGTGCGTAAATGGAGAGTATAACATGAATTTAAAATCTAGCAAATATATGTTTTACTGTTTATGTGCGGAACAAAATCTTTTTAGAAAACGGTACGCCAAACACAATATATGTACTATGAACATACTACATACATTGCTAAATTATTTCGTGGTAGGACATTGTCATATAATAATTACAGAATATATATATATTACACATACACATATGGACTATTTCATGGTACAGACAAAATTGAATGGTTTTAAAAAGTTGTATATCACTTATTAACGACAAGAACAATAATAATTTGACTACATTAACTAAATCTCTTAACAACAAAAGAAACCAGTGATGAGTGTATAGTATAGGTTATTATGTGTTTATTTAATAGGTGCATATTGGAATAAACTATGGTAATTGTAGTATTAACAAGATCATTCACTCCTCACTCAGGAAACAATATACAATCATGCAAATCATTAAATTATATACATTGACATCAGGATTGTTACATGAACTGTAAACCTATATCTCTAAAATGTTCATTATAATGTAGAACACATTGGTTTATCTTCCCTGATTCAGTAAAGAAAACAAAAACAACTCATCAAACCTTGTGACTACAGCTGACTGTGTGAGTGGTGCCATGTACAACGAGTGTGCTAAATATTATACCACCCACACTGTCTCGGTCAGGGAAACCAACAAATCTTAATTTACCAATAACCTTTGATAATGGTTTTCTGAAAAATATATTCTGTCAATTATCCCCCATTAATTCTGGTAGGGTAACAAAATTGCCGGTAATTGGTAACGTTTTATATCAAATCACCTCATCTTGTATGTCAGAACCGCTTTAAGACAGTTGGTGTGGGTGTATGTACCAGACTAGATCACGGATAGTCTAACAAAGGGCGGGCAGTAGGCCTGGCCACTAGGTCAGAGAACTTAAAACATAATTGATGAACAAGTAATGATGGGGTAGTCATTCTCTATATATGCATCACTAGAGTTTAATGTACGATAGGAAATAAGGTGTAAAAACGGGATATCAGAACAATTTTCATGAAACATCTGAGACATTTAATATACCACTCAGACTTACCAGAAAATAGACAAAGAAGCTAACAATTTTTAAATGATTATATATAACGGCCAGGAAATGTATACAATCCACACCCATATGTAGATATAGGTCTAAAAAGACACAATAGTAAAGATACCGAGGACCTGTACCGAATTGTCTACAAATAGACAAAGAAAACAGTTTCAAAGCCATCGTTGTATTAAACTATGGTATAAAAATTATAACATAAATATATGTGTCCAGACCCTACAATGTATATCATTACTTTTTTTAGTTTGTCAAACAATACATATGTTGATAAAATCATTGTTTTTATTGTTTTACATTAACGAAATCTTTGTAATAATCAATACGTGACGCATACACAGAATACAATTTTCAACTAGTTAGATCAACATGAAAACCAGTCATCAATGAGTTCGGAATCTGTTTTTAATAAATATTTATGTTTTAGCTTGTGTCAGGAAAAGCACTTATGTATGCATGATCTTGTAGAAATCTCCTCGAATCATAAAATCAGGAAACATATTCAAACATAATTTACAGCGTTATCGCTTGAATGATGAAATACAAACACTTTATGGGCGAATTGCGTTTATGTACAACTATGATAAAGTTACGTGTATACCATAAATAAAATAGACAAAAGGGACTAAATCTAACAGATTGTATCAATATGTACACCATAATGGACTCATCCAAATCAATGCATGGTCGAGTTTATTAAAGTTTCATAGGGTAGAAAGATGTTTGTTACTCAATACATGCAATTACTAGTGCTTGATTTCAATATAGACTGCATGTTTATATTCACAATGCTCGGTACTGATGCAGGACAATACTAATTTTATTTTCTGATTTTGCATAATCACAAATAAATGAATGAACTCTTAATTAGAAATTGAGTTAGTCCATCCAGAAAGTCAATTAGGGTGAACGTTTACTGCATGATATGATCACCGTTTTTACGAAGAATTCATCAATGATACAGAAGATAGAAATGAAATCCACGTCTCAGTGTCCTGTATAATCACTCATATATCATGTTACATTAAGCTTCGCACAAATCTGAGGTTCTGTTTTAAAACAATCTTTGTTATACAATCTCACCAAAACAGTAATATACACATCGTTTGAACTCCCAACAAAATGCCAATAATAGTTGCCAGATTTTCATCGAATCTAATCGGGAGAATGGAGCTTTTAAACATGCATGCTGATATGAAAGCAAATCATTTATTACACTAAATATCCAGTGGACACCAGTTAGTTACTAATCACTACGAATGAAACAGAAGGCTGCATAGCTTAGTCAAGCCACATTCTAAACAAGTGGGATTTGTAGACATTATACCATTTATATGCAAACGAAAGTTACAATTACTGACCCAAGTCCTGCTCAATCCAATACAAAGATGTTACTTTCATCTTCCATACAGCTACACTTTTTAAGGACTGCAAAAAAATGTGCACTGATTTTTAAAAACAATCAATGGAATGTTTTGAAATGAAAGATAGTAATAGCAGTTGAGCAATACCTAATGAACGAGTAAATACTTAAAAATGACGATCATTTTAATACATTTGCAATATAAAATGTAGAATCTGCTTAAACAATGAGTGCATTACTTAATTGTACTTTAATTCCTTTTAGTGAATAGCCACACATTTTGATAAGACACTGTTTATAAAAGTAACCAATCTTTATTCCTTAAAACTCGTCTGTCAACAAAGATCACCTGACTTAAAGTACCTGTCTATAAAGATCATCTATCAAAAGACTTATCTTAAACAGCTAACCTGTCTTCAACGATAAATGCTTATCACCTGAATTAAAATAATACCTGTCTATAGAGATCACCTATCAAAAGACTATTAGTTTATAAAGCTCACCTGTCTACAAAGATCACCTGACTCAAACTATTACCTGTCTATAAAGTTCATCTATCAAAAGACTTAATGCTGGTAAAGCTTATCCGTCTACAAAGATGATGTCAAAAGGCAATTTATTTTTATAGACCATATGTCTATACAAATGTAGCTGTCTTAAATGATCACCTTATCATATATAATTACATGTATATTTATAAGGACCACAAACTATCTCTAAAAACTATATGCCTTTAAGGTCTAAAAACAACCTGTCTATACTATAGACCACTTGCATTGTCTAAAACACTGTTAATAACAATCATTTGCCTGAAACGCCTACCTAGCTACCTGGTATCTATTATATATCAACCAGTTTATGGATGCCAGGCATGGTGTTTACATACTGAGAATGTGTATTTTAGAACGAACGACTTTACTGTAAAAATATAGTTTTATACATGTAGCTGTCTTCATAATCATTTGAGCATCCATCACAAAGATAGAACAGGGAGTCCAGCTGGGTTCAGTGATCAGGTTAGTGACAGTCCTACCTACATAGCTACACTAAAGGATATAACTGGTTCTATACTGGGCATTATATCGATGTCGGCTAAATTGAGTTAAGTGTTTGATGTAAATAACTGCAATGTCTTGCCAGTACAGGACAAAAACTTACAATTATCTATGTGTTGCTGCGGGCTGATTACATAATCAACAACTCTGTATCTACCAGACATTGTGAGCCACGTGTGACCAAACAAACATCTTGTTTACCTCAAAATTACACAATGAGTGCAGGATATGTATTAGTTTTTAATTTATGCAAATCAGCTAACCTAGGTGCGTATTTTAAATTTTAGCAGCAAACATGAACTTGTAAACGATTTCAAGATGAAACTATGCTCAAATGCTAAATAATCTAAAATGTTTCTTTAATAGTACTGTACATCTGTACATGGTGTAACATTAACCATTAATAGAATATTTCGTTGACTTGAGGTATGACCAAACCTTAAGGATTACCTTGAGTTTAACTTTCACATAGGTAATATAAGGTGAGAGAACGATTACTTTTCTCCTACATTAGGATGTCCTTGGAAACCTTAAGGATTACCTTGAGTTTAACTTTCACATAGGTAATATAAGGTGAGGGAACGATTATTTTTCTACTACCTTAGGATAACCTTAAGAATTACCTTGAGTTTAACTTTCACATAGGTAATATAAGGTGAGAGACCGATTACTTTTCTCCTACATTAGGATGTCCTTGGAAACCTTAAGGATTACCTTGAATTTAATTTTCACATAGATAATATAAGGTGAGGGAACGATTATTTGTCTCCTCCCTTAGGATGTCCTTGGAAACCTTAAGGATTACCTTGAGTTTAGCTTTCACATAGGTAATATAAGGTGAGGGAACGATTATTTTTCTCCTACCTTAGGATAACCTTAAGAATTACCTTGAGTTTAACTTTCACATAGGTAATATAAGGTGAGAGAACGATTACTTTTCTCCTACATTAGGATGTCCTTGGAACCTTAAGGATTACCTTGAGTTTAACTTTCACATAGGTAATATAAGGTGAGGGATGGATTATTTGTCTCCTACCTTAGGAAGTCCTTGAGAACCTTAAGGATTACCTTGAGTTTAACTTTCACATAGGTAATTTAAGGTGAGGGAACGATTATTTGTCTCCTACCTTAGGATAACCTTAAAAATTACCTTGAGTTCAACTTTCACCTAGGTAATATAAGGTGAGGGAATGATTATTTTTCTCCTACCTTAGGATGTCCTTGGAAACCTTAAGGAATACCTTCAGTTTAACTTTCACATAGGTAATATAAGGTGAGGGAACGCTTATTTTTCTCCTACCTTAGGATGTCCTTGGGAACCTTAAGGATTACCTTGAGTTTAACTTTCTCATAGGTAATATAAGGTGAGGGAACGATTATTTGTCTCCTACCTTAGGATAACCTTAAAAATTACCTTGAGTTTAACTTTCACATAGGTAATATAAGGTGAGGGAACGATTATTTTTCTCCTACCTTAGGATGTCCTTGGAAACCTTAAGGAATACCTTCAGTTTAACTTTCACATAGGTAATATAAGGTGAGGGAACGATTATTTTTCTCCTACCTTAGGATGTCCTTGGAAACCTTAAGGATTACCTTGAATTTAATTTTTACATAGGTAATATAAGGTGAGGGAACGATTATTTGTCTCCTACCTTAGGATGTCTTTGGGAACCTTCAGGATTACCTTGAGTTTAACTTTCACATAGGTAATATAAGGTGAGGGAATGATTATTTTTCTCCTACCTTAGGATGTCCTTGGAAACCTTAAGGAATACCTTGAGTTTAACTTTCACAGAGGTAGGAATGATTATTTTTTCTCCTACCCCTAAACATGTTCACAACAAAAACAGAGTTTTACACTGCTGCCCCTGGTGCTTTCTCACACAATTGAGGCAGAAATATGGAGACTGTGATGGGCTGAAGATGTGCCACATTTTACTGAACGATTTTACAAAGTTTAACTGTTATATGCTCAACATTTATATAAAAGCTACATATTACATTTCGTAATCTGGATTTTAAAAGAAATACATCTTACAATGACAAGGATTCTCCTAAATACATTATATAGTTTATGAGTTTTTATATGTATATACAGATTGTAGTACAAATTCATTTTTCAAATATAGTGATGTAAATGCACTTATTATAGGGTGAATATTCACATCTGTTAGATTACATATATGTATAACTGATAAATGTAAAATCTCTGACTAAACAACACGTACTTATCTGTTCATTCCTGTGTAATATACCGTTATTGCTTAATCATACTACATTAATTAGAAAACTTGAAAATGAAAATGATGAGTCAAGGTTGATAATCAGGTATATTTGGTTGATGGTATTAGGTTGACATATTAACAGTTTAGGATTATTTATAATTGATCATGCAATGGTTTTTAGTAATAAGTTAAGTTATACATGTATGTTAAATTCTAACACAAACTGATCATGAGGGGACACAACAAATATGAAAACTCGGACCTCAAAGCAATTATTTGGAATTTACTTTTAATCATTGCCGGTAATATAGCTAGCTTATATAGCCTTACACAAGAAATGTGTTGCAGAGGTCCAGGCCAGACAACCTGATCCAATTTGGTGATTTGGATCATGACTGTCAATGACAAATTGTCATACAAATATGATCGTATGGCTATAATTGGTATATGTATTTGTTAGGCACTCCACTAAATCAGTAGTTGACTGTGGTCACACCCAAGGGGAACAGGTAATTCCTCTTAAGGTCCTGGGTACTGAGTTTGTTGTAGCACACATTGTCTTTTTGGTTCGTGTGGAAATGACTCTTATGGAAGTGGGCCGTGGTGGTCAGCACTTCAGCCTCCTCGTCCTTATAAGCAGCTATAAAGTTTGTGGAAAAGTTCTCATTGTGAACATGCAGATTCTCCATAGCCCACTGCATTTTCACATCCGAAACTAGTCTTTTCTGGGATCTCGGTGTTCGCGTCTTTTTCATCATCCTCTGCGTGACTGAAAGGATTTTCTTGAATTTCTCACCTTCCGGCGATTTTTCAGGGGTTACCAAGGTCACGTTAAATGCAGTTCCTTTGTTACGAATCATCAGAAGGAAAATCTGGAACAGTCTTTCCTCATCAATGCGAGGCGTGACAATATATAGTGTTGCTCCACATCCAAACCAATCATCTATCAGGCTCTTCCAAAGTCGCATGATGAAGTCATGCTGCATAATGCCTCCTCCTTCTGGTATCATGTCAAGCAGGTCTTGTACCTGGAGGTAAAAAGTGAACGGTCAGTTATATACATAAACAGTGAATGGTCAGTTATGCAGGTAAACAGTGAATGGTCAGTTATACAGGTAAATAGTGAATGGTCAGTTTTGGAGGTAAATAGTAAATGGTGATCAGTTATACAGGTAAAAAAAGAATGGTCAGTTATACAAGTAAACAGTAAATGGTCAGTTATACAAGTAAACAGCAAATGGTCAGTTATACAGGCAAACAGTGAATGGTCAGTTATACAAGCAAACAGTGAATGGTCAGTTATACATGCAGTCAGGCAAACGGTGAATGATCAGTTATACAGGCAAACAGTGAATGGTCAGTTATACAAGCAAACAGTAATTGGTCAGTTATACAGGTAAGCAGTAAATGGTCAGTTATACAAGTTAACAGAAAATAGTCAGTTATACAGTCAGGTAAACAGTGAATGGTCAGTTATACAGTCAGGTAAACAGTGAATGGTAGGTTATACAGTCAGGTAAACAGTAAATGGTCAGTAATACAGGTAAGCAGCTGTAAAAGGGGAAAATCAAATGTATGGCCAGACAGCTGGGTATTGAACCTTGGACCCTCGAAACTCCTCTGAACTCTGGAGGGATAGGCTACCAACTCAAGTCTGCTACCTGGTCAACAGCGATCAACTAAGTCCTGCTCCACTACACAGGTAATGGTCATGATTAATCACAAGTACATATAAATAGTTACTGACGAGAACATGCATGTATGTCATTTATTTAATAGAACAGATGACGGACGAAGGCAATTACTGCTTCTATGTCTATATCATACAATATAACAATTTCAAATTAAAAACTACTCCTGTTGTTAGATTTATAGCTAGCTAGGCGATTAACAGTTCAAAATGTTTCCATTGATTGTCCACACTAATTTCAACAAAGTCTCTAATGGTTGTAGTCTGTATGACTGCCTCGGGAAGTAATGCAGAAAAAAAAACATCCTGATAACCACAGGGACCAGAGAATTTGATACAGATAGAATACTTGGACCAGTATCACAGACAGATACTATATATATACTACCATCATGATGAGTGGCACTTTCATTGTGTTCTGATTGTAACCTTTAACACATCTATTATACTCGCTACATATTATACCATTACTAGATTTTCTCCTTTACATATAATTTAATTCCCCATGCTGCTGTAATCTTACCTGATATACTGTGAATGCCAACAGGTATAAAATTGTAGTGTAGTGATTTGTCCCAAGTGGCCTAGTATATAGGACATTAACATGTACACAGAATAGCCCTTACAAGTGGCCTAGTATATAGGACATTAACATGTACACAGAATAGCCCTTACAAGTGGCCTAGTATATAGGACATTAACATGTACACAGAATAGCCCTTACAAGTGGCCTAGTATATAGGACATTAACATGTACACAGAATAGCCCTTACAAGTGGCCTAGTATATAGGACATTAACATGTACACAGAATAGCCCTTACAAGTGGCCTAGTATATAGGACATTAACATGTACACAGAATAGCCCTTACAAGTGGCCTAGTATATAGGACATTAACATGTACACAGAATAGCCCTTACAAGTGGCCTAGTATATAGGACATTAACATGTACACAGAATAGCCCTTACAAGTGGCCTAGTATATAGGACATTAACATGTACACAGAATAGCCCTTACAAGTGGCCTAGTATATAGGACATTAACATGTACACAGAATAGCCCTTACAAGTGGCCTAGTATATAGGACATTAACATGTACACAGAATAGCCCTTACATGGCTTGTCCTTATATATGCTCCCAATGAAAAGGTGATGGAAATCATTTTCTTCTAACACAATTAATTTGGACTATAATCAGAACATGTGGAAAAGTTCAGAATCACCATTCCAATCTACATTAGTACACTTTTAATTCAACCACTGCAATAAAGAAATTGTAATAAATTTTCCCCCAAATAAGCCAGATTGATTCATAAAACAAACTACATGTTTCTAGGGCTTTCATTTGACCCTTGACATTTAGCAATTCAGAAGTCCAACAGAATTATCCTTGCATTTAAGAAAGTCAAAAACTATATCAAATAGATAAATTACTAAATTAGTAAATCATAGTCTCAAAGATCTAATGAAAGCCCTGCCATCAGATCAAGTTCTGCAAGCCTTTACATTTCCTCAGATTAATTTAGATAACATACATTCAATTCTTAAGGACTAATTAATAATTAAGGAATTATTGATTTTTGCAGGTTTTCCGTATTTGCAACAGCTAGGAGGATGGTGTTATACAGAGTGGGGCCACAAAAAGGTCATTTTAAGAATGCCTGCTCAAATGTGATTTTAGGGGTGAATATAGTCCTAGCTCAGTTAAAGTGACAGCACAATGATTGGAGGTGTACATGTTCAAACTGGTAATTGACTTGGTACTGACTCATTGTAGATGGGGCTAGTAAAATAACTCTAATAATTCTTATATGAAAATATAGGTCAAGCTATAGTAGAATTTTCAAAATCTGTCTAGAGTTTAAGCTTTAACTTTAATACATGTGCATTGTATAACACAATAATGAGTACAATGAAATTTCTGTCAGGTGAAATATTCACCATTTACAGAAAATTTTAGTTGCAGCAAAAAACAATTCTCAGAGATATCAAGTGATATGCTTGCAGTATTTCATATCATCTTACAGGTGTTTATTGTTCTGAGAGACGATACTGATAGCTCACAGAGATCACAATACATATATCTAACTATGTAAACTTCAATAAAATTAGTCGACTACCAAATGCGGGTGATTGTCCATACTTTTTTTCAAACAATTATTTCCCAAACATTTTTTAAAAACTTTTGTGTATAAAGCTTGAAATATTTCAGACACATTTCATAGGTGACAATTGAAAATTTGAAAAACTGAAAAATTCACTTCAGGACATGCGCATACTCTGCGCTAACGGACATCCCCCAGACGATTGGTCAGTTTGTAGAGAATTTCATATTGTTGAGAGTCTACTGATTAAAGATGCATTGTCTGGTTTAAAAAAAAATAGATTAGACCGATGAGTTTTTCTCGCACCTCAGACAGAGATATCCCACTTCATACCCCAAGCTAGATTTTTCTATTTCGTCCGATATGTCTTTAACATTTTCATGACATATCACGGAATTTTTACACTGCGATGTATTCATCCGCACGTTAACTGCTTGAAATTGACAATCTGCATTATAAATGTTCTGTTTTGTCGTTATATGTATAGTTTTGATTTTGTTGGGGGAATGGATATTTGATGTTGTAGATAAAATATAATCTACACTGTGAAATACGTTGTCATCTATATTAAGGCCGGACTACATTTTTATGCATAAACTAATAGATGCAAGAAAAAAAATCAATTACCTGTACAGTCTCGGGCTAAGATTCTGTAACATCCCAACCTTGGCTTACACCTCAGTTGGGATTTTGTTACAGAATCTTAACCCTCGACTGAGATAATCCAATCTCGTACATTTACAGGTCATAGATTTTATTAGGTTGAGACAGTATACTGAATCGACTAAATATTACCAGTGATATTTATATTTGTATGGTGACTAGGTAAAACCACTTTGATTAGGGATCTATATGAACATCAAGTAAAATTCATCAGTCACAAATGATAATTTGATCATTTCGGACAAATTGGAAGGTGGGGTGGGAGGGGGATGGAGAAGGAGGTAGGTGTTTGAAGTGCAACAAATCATTCCAAGTAAGTACTTACAATCCCAAACCATTCTATTTTAAATTAAAGAAGAAAAAGAATGGGATTCAGGAACATTTCAAGAACTTGAGAAAAAAGTTTGACTTCCCATTTTGCACCCCAATTACCCCTGGATGTATCTGACAGTTTTATGGAGACCTTAAACTGTGCCCTTGTACTAAATTCACACAAACATGATGAAGTTCAGTAAAAAATAAGAAGACTAGGCAATTGTAGATATTACCTCCTCCACATTCTTGTCGAGCTGTAGGTAGCGTGTGACAGAGTCAGCTACTGACTGTTGCTCCTCAAGTTCCTGAGCATCAGCGTTACCCTGGTCCAAAACCTCTGAAAAGTTGTCCACCATCCAACGCCAGTGGTTTTTACCAGTAACCTTCATAAGTCCTGTACGCTTGTTGACTTTGAGCGTCACTCCATCGGACGGCTTGATTTTGGTGATGTCTGCCTTCTCTCGGTACACCTGATCAGGGTACAGAGCCTTGAACACACGTAACCACCACGACGTCACATCTCCTTTGTATGATGTCACAACAACAATTTCACTCCCCTTGTCAAAAAAATCTATATCAAATGGGGTAGGTGTTGCCCATATTTGTGATAGGACCTGTAGTCGCTCCTTCTTCGAAGGCATGATTAGGGTCTATATGTTCATATTACGCACAGGTGTAATCACAGGTACAAAATCACAGGTGTGATGTTGAGAAATCGTTCTATACCATGTTACACATAACACTGAAATACAATCTGATAAGAGTCTATAAACAGTCACTGCTCGATACAACACACCCAGATGTGTCCAGGTGTGTTTACGTTCTAAATACCTGACCGCTGAAGTTAAATCTAACTCTCCGATCCAGGGTCGAGTTCACCAATAAATCTTCGTTCACCACGATGTCTGGCTGTGTGTCAATTTCAAACATAAATAATTAAGATATTTAGTTCTATTAGGTTTGGTTATAACTTAGCACGCTGACTCAGAGTGGTACTTCCTACTTCGTAACACCTTCACGGCTTACCTATGCGTGTCATTACCTGTCGTCTGATTGGTTGATCGATAAGAATATGACCAATCACAGCGCTTGTAACACATTCTCACGATAACAAGCAGGTAAATAGGCATATGACGTGTATTCTATTTTTATGGGAAATTCCTTGGATCTTTCCGATTTTTTTTCTTTCTGTTTTTTTTTCTGGAAAGAGAAATAGTTAATATTCTTTGAATATCATATAATAAGAAATATCGATATGTTTAATAAAAAAATATTGTAAGTGTCAGAAATATAATAACAAAATTAAATATCTTCAATCAGAGACGTATAATGTATTATACGTCTAGATCTCTGCTTCAATAAAACAAATACGATTAAAAAAAATGGTGGTAATGGTGGTGGGGGTTACATGTATTCCCTGGCTGTCTGGAGTCACATTTATCTGGCGTGACCAAATTTAAGTTGCCCCAAAGCACAATAGTTTGGGTCATCTACTATGTCAGTGGATTGATAGGAGTAATTATAATACATGATGATCGCCAATCAGATGACAGTCTGGCGTTCGTTTTCCAGGCCCATATACAGGTAAATTGTTTACATTGTCTGCTCAAGGTAAGACATCACTTTGTATAATCAGAGGTATATATATAATACACCTCTGGTATAATAAGAAAAGTAAGAGTCGTACACTGTACGATCAAATGTGATGGAACAGTCAGGTGAAAAAAATGGCTTCAACTTTGTCAACAGAAATGGATATATATATTGGGGTTGAAATCAGGAAACGTCGTGTTTTTGCCGTGACAGATACGTGTAATATATGTACGTAGTAATTATACTCGGTAGGGAAGTCGATATCAACGCGGACTTAAAACCACCCAAACCAACAAAGTCATGAAACCTATAATTAAGACAAAGGCATCATCATCTATTGGACGAGGGGAATTCTCACCAAGTTGTTAAAGTATATTGTGCATTTATTCTATCTATTAATAAAACGATGCCGTCCTACCTTTTCGGTGCATGTTTTATGTTATATGTATTGATATAACTGTCATATTTGTAAATTTGAAGTATATCAACTGCTTAAACCATAGACTCAGCATTTCATATACTGACACTCCTGCATGTGTACATGTGTAGCAGCTGAAATTCGAAATTCAAACGCACATTTCTCTATGGGGTACCTTTTATCTGTGGATGAAGGGGTATTTGTTATATGAAATCTGCATTTCAAATAAGTATAAACAAATTGTCACTCTTATTTTTCATTTTAACTTCGCGCCGTTGGCGCACATTTCTTCAGTACATACTTTTTTTTATATAAAACCATTTATCACTACACAAGAAAAAAATCTGTTTTCGTCCCTGCCCCACCCACCATCCCCTTTCCCATCCCGCCGCGCCGCGCCGCGCCCCGCCCCACACATACGCACACACAACAGTCATAAATGCGTCCCTTACACCATGTAATTAGTGTGAAATATTTATGGGTGAGCTTTAAAGCTCAATGTAATAACAGAATTTGAACTTAAGCTCGACTAACTACGCCTGAACACGACTTACTACGCCAGACCCTCCACCCGGGGATTCACCGCTAGACCCCAGTTACAATTTGCCGTGTAATTATATCACGATAAGAAATATATAAATATATAGACTTTTTATTTTGTATATACAGTTTGAACAGAGCTGAATGCAACATGAGGGATGAGTGTAGGTGGGATATTTACCATGGCAACGGTGACAATATGTGCTCGGAGGATGCGTATCTACCAGAAAGGTACATTTACTTGTATTACATTTGTAAAAATTACCAGTTAAACGAACGATGCGATCGGTCCTTCTGTTTTGTACACGCTAGACTGTATTGCATACCAAACATGAAATTAAATTCTGTATATAAAAAGTACAGTTATTTTATATTATCAGATTGTCTTTGTTTCTAGCTGTGGAGAGTGACTTAAATATGAAATGTGTTTTTTGGTTTAGATGGAATGGGATATACATCTCAGCCTAACAAACTGTCTCCTAGCATCTGTTCACCGGACCTTCTGTCATTGCAAACAATAGTTGGTGATGTGGTATATCTCACATCTTCTGCTCACGTGACCTTCATTTTTAATAAGATTCGTCTGTTTGAAAACATGCAATATGAAATTTTTGCTTTATGCACAAACAATGTACTTAATAAATTTAAACGTGTCGCAAAGTTTCAAGACCGACTAGTCCATTTGACTGCTACATTGTATCAAGTAACAGGTTGACAAAGGGACCAGTCGGTCTTGAAACGTTGCGACACGTTTGTTACGTACATTTTGTTTGTGTAGAAAGTAATTTTTCGATACTTCTATGTTTAGATTCGAGGCGGTGGTGTATTTCCCATGCTTGGGGTTGTACAGTAAGCTGAGCATGAATGACCAGACTCAAGTGGTGACAGAGGTCAAGCTCAAGGTCAAGACCGCCCTAACTCACTTCTCAGATAAGGCTACTATCGGATTCAGCTACGGACAGGTACATATCCATGTTCCCATTTACCTGTAAGGTGAGCAATGTTAATGCAGGAAGGCTCTTGAGTAAAAGTAATTATCTATCCACATCAAATGACACAAAAAGAACGTAAAACATGTTGCAAATGCTGTTTTTAGATCCAGACCCCCCACCCCCACCCTCCAATAAACATTTTACTTCACCGTTTACAAGACAATATCGCCAAACACTAGCGATTCATATCAGAAAGCATACACATGCAGTTTAACTTATTTCATATCAAATGTACACATGTTTACACCTGCGCGTGTCTTTTTTTGATATTATAATAATTTTAAGGTTAATTGTAATTAATATAATTAAATTTTAGGATAATCGGACAATTGGTACCGAGGTAGCATTTACCCTCCAAGGAACCATACGGGATCCGTTAATATCTAACTCACTGCAGCACTTGACACACGTGTTGGAAAGCCTGTCTGTAAGTGTAGGAATGCAAACTTACATTGGATACAGCAAACCTAGGCGGAAAAGACATTTCACCAAGTAAGCTAGATGGCGAGGTATTGGCTGGGACTTTGTTCATTTAAAACAATATTTCTAGACTACTTTTCCAAATTTACAACATTTTTTTTATTGGACAATTCCTTGTATTCCTAACTTGCAGGATCTGACACTCGAAAACCATGTAAAATAAATGTCAAACTCGTTGGCAGTATTTCACGTCATTTTTGTACATACAATTTCTAATGATTCAGCTAATTTGTCAATATACGTTTTGATATTTATTATAATTCAAAAAGTGTGTTTTTGCGACACTGTTGCGTTTACTGGGCATACATGCCTTGGTCATAAATTGAACATCACGTGTATAGGTAATGCATAGTTTACAAGGTAGCTATGTTCTGTTTACTTAGTTGATGAAATAGTCATTTCTATGAAGTTTGCAGGTGGTTCTGACAGTATCCATGTTTGACTTTGATCAACTGCTGCTGACCAGTCCTCTGACGGCCAGAGAGGATATCATGCGTGCTGCCCAGTCCTTAGTAGACCGGTATTTTACTCCCTCCATTGCTCAGACTCTGACAGATGTACAACCCTACCAGGTATTCACGCGCCTGTTTCAACTTTCACAAAAATATGAATGCATATTGGTTTATTTGTTCAAAATCTGATCAAAATATACATCTATAATAGATTTTAGCAGTTTACCCTTCACCTGTTCTCTTTCAGATGTTCTAGTGAGGTCGATCGACATAATCGACGCTATGTGACACCTCATATAACATACTTTGTAGTTAGAAGGATGGTCCAATGTATGTTCATTAAAGATGGTCCAATGTATGTTCATTAAAGAATTGCTACTTAAGGAACCTTTAGGGGTTTCATTGTTATTTTTTTTCTATTTCTGTATTATTCCCCTTTATATACTTACAATCTTCAGATAATATACTTTTTCGGGTTCAAGATTGTCTCCCTGATATTGATTGACAGTCTTCAGACATTTTCGGATGATATCCGTTTCATTGTCTGACAGTCTGAGGACACTGCACTCTTTCCCTCTTTAGGTTATCTCCCCTCTATGGTCTGTCAGTCTTCAGGCAATAAGTTTTTTTCTGTTTCCAGATTTCATTATTGTACCTGCTCATTGTGGTCTGTCAGTCTTCAGTAAATTTACTTTTTCTGTTTCTATATTATCTACCCTTTATGATTTGACAGTATTTACACCATGGACCATTCCTATGTTATCTCCCTTTATGTTGTGACAGTCTTCAGACAATGTACGTCCCTCTGTTTCCAGATATATCTACCGGTACCATTAATTGACAATCGGTTAAAAAGTATTCAGACAATGTATGTTTTTCTGTTTCCAGATGTATCTCCCCTTCATGGTTTGGCAGTCCGCGGACAGTGACCTTGACCTAGGGCTGTACTATGACCAGCTTCGTGGAGACGTGGATGCAGGCCGTGTTTGGATAACACTGGGAGGAACGCGTTACGCTGTAGATAACCTGTACTACCAGGGCAGTTTCTACCAAATCTGTCCGAGATCTTGTCATCAAAAGTAAGTGATTGTATGTGTATCAATCTTTGTAAAATAGTAATGTCCAACTTTCATTGCATTTATATTGGAACAGCGACTCAGTTTGACGCAAATTTTATTTAAATGACTTAGTCCAACACAGACTGTGCGATGCGACTAAATCTTTAACCTATTTCGACTATTCCCATCTGTCTCTCCCCTCCACCTCCTCTCTTATTCCAGCCCCTCTCCCTTTTTCCAACACCAACGATCTCTGTGTACTAACTTCAATCTTAGCGTCCATCAATATCATAACCGTTTCCATATGACAAAGAGTGCGTGTTCGGTTTTCCTAATCTAGTCGGCTAAGTATGTAAGGCAGGAATTCACAGAAGGACTTGGAGTGACACAGGAGAAAGGCAAATGCGGCACGGAATGTGATTGAACTTTAGAAAAGCAGAAGGACATGTATGTATAGATTAGTTATACTACTTACGCCGACTTGATTGGGAAAATCACACACGCGATCTCAAGTAAACTCTCCGAATACATATTTAAAAACTATACGTTGGTGTCCCTAATCCTATCATTACCTCTTTTGCTGTTATCCATCTTTAACATCTTATATATATATATACATATATGAATTTGTATTAGGTTATTACGTGACTCATTAATTTTGTATATATATTTTCTGTTACGGAAAGGACGTAAGTAAGTTGCAATAACTTTTGTCCAATCCATTTGTCTTTTGTTGCAATAAAATTGATTTAAACTAAAAAACTATTTGTGAACTGACATAGCCTGGCACATATTTTGTATTATGACTTATCCTTGCACAAAGCTTGAGATAGGCTGTGGGAAGCATTTCAGCCTAATAAAGAGTGTGTGTGTGATATGTCGTCACCTTCAGTCCGGATAAAATACGTTTACCTACGTTTTGTACTTTATATTATACTTCAGCCTCACACAAAGTGTTTGTAACTGGCTTCCGAACTGTGGTTGGTCTCATCAGCTTGCTCAATGTACGACAGACGCTTTACTTCCTGAAAGGTAACAATCCTTATTAATAATACATAATCATTTATTCAACGGATTCCGATTATTCGTTCAAATTTTCATTGTTATATCATTGATTCGAATGTCCTCTTACATTAGAAATAAAATTTGTTAAAAATCAAGATAAACATTCTTAATTTCATGCATGGGCCATCATGAACGCAATGTTGGGTGTACGTGTTGGTGACATTGCCATGCACATTATTGTGTAACAGCGTTAACTTAATTTTATTTATATTGATGCTGCATTAATGCGATGTAAACCTCCATATATGTGACATAACAACAGTGACTTTAAGTATCAATATTTATTGATTGCCAAAAGAATAGAAAGTATAAATTGAAGTATTAAACCGCATGAAGTTAAATTAAAAAAACATGTAGCATACTGATAACTAATTCATATACATGTAATTACTTATGTATACTTGCTTTTATTTGTTGATATCTTCCTATCCTCAGACACGAGATGACAGTGCTAGTACCATGTCATATTTTACCTTACCGAACACCATTAGAAACTGACGCTCTCATCGCATCCTTCAAACATGAGGTCGAAAATGTGTTATTCGTATATCCAAACATCAGCTCCAGAAATGTTCACAGCTTTGGAATCGGCCAGGTTAGGATTCGTTAATCTAAATAGCTTTTTATTTTTGTTTGAGATCTCTCAATTTTGTTGTTTTTTGTACATTTGTTCATCAGCATTTATTGCTTTCGTACATTTGTTCAGCAACATATTCAAGCATACGAAGGGCTACCCATTTTTTTCTATGTCTGTTTGTACATAATGTATTGCGAGCAATGACGTGGGACATCAACGTTAGGTATATTTGTTTGTAAAATTTAACTGGTACGTGGTCGGATGGCACAGTCGATCGCGCACTCGCCTTTCACTAAGACGGCCGAGGTTCCATTCCCCGATCGGACGTGAAAAGGTGCGGGTCACATAACCGAACACGCAGGTTTTCTCCAGGTATGCGGTTTCCTTTCACACCTTGACCCTCTGTGCGTTTTTATTTGGACCAGCAAGAGTGATTAATTGTTTCATATTGCTTGTTAAATTTATTTTCTATATATTTTGTTGTAAATAGAGGGAATTACCAGAGCGGCATTACATATATAATGCAACTTATAGGTATACAATGTTTGACAACGGTTGAACCCGTCGAGCTGGCAGACGCGAGTTCGACCTCAGAACGGAGTCTTAAACTATCTATGTAGATATCGATATGTCGGGGAAGCCTTTGTATATGTGATATAGAAAAAAGTTGAACTGAAGAATTCTTCCTGTAAATCGTCAATTTTGTTAACTGAGAAAGCGAATCACAGAATATACTATACGCTTCACGGTGTATCCATAAAAAGGAGCACTTGATTAACTCATGCCATTGTGCTTTTGTACCAGTCCTATTTCTGTCGTGTTTACCTATATATAGTATTCAATAAAGATCGTATATGTTTTATCTTCAGTGTTTGTGAGTTAGAATGTAAAATTGTAATACAAATATGATAAATGATTCTCTATGGGTGTAGATCTTTGCAATATGTTTATGATATGTTATATTATATGTATGATAGTGTAATATAAGAATGGTGAATTTGCAACAATATTTATATACAACGATAAATCATGTACATGTAGCAGATCGATAATACTATACCTAACTTTGACTGTCAAATTTTCTTATCGTAACATATTATGTTAAAATGGTATCAGAACGACAGCCTTAAAGATCTAACATTCATCTACCGTATTTGTCATATGCAGATTTATAAACATCGCCCAATCATTCAAACGAAATATTTACTTCAAATTTGATGTGATGACGTTTTTTTATTGTAACAAATTGCAACTACAGGTTTGAAAATATATCATAAGTTGACAATAGGTTGACAGCATTTTCTGGAGGAAGAGGTTGTATTCCGATGGGAGTGATATGTCCATGTTAAACAAAGCGTAGCTGAATCGAGTCATTTCGGTACATATATAACAATAATTGTACATATTCTAACAGCGTAACCGATTCGTACGCTTCGCTGGTCATTTGTCTGGTGAAGGTGACAAAGTACATACCGTTCTAGTCATCGAAACGTCACATAGAAACACTGATTGGTTGTGTAATAAGAATCTTTTCACTATAATGCCAATGTCGTATTGATTATGATGTTTACACGGTTAGAATACATGCTTTTAATGATTATGCAAAGAAGGTTCCCCGGAGAACCTTATACGAATCCATGTTAGGTACACGTAATACAATGAAATTAACAGGTGTACCCCAGTAGCCTGGTGTTCACTGTCCAGCGATCCATGATGAGCCCTCCTCTGTTACGTATGGTGGAGGACTTAGACAAGTGGATAGCCGCGGGAGGACTAATGATCGACATTGGGCCAAACAGTACTCGTGTCACAGCGAAGGCACTAGGTAACTTCACAGAGTGAGTATTGTCAACGAATCGTACATACATCATCATAGTACAGGGACTACAGTTATCGAATGTTTAGCTATATTTGCGTTCTGTGTTCATAAGAAAAACTTAATACAGCTTGAAAATGAATATTGTTTTCTTTCTCCCAATGACGCTTTGCTACATCATTATACTGTACGCGTTGTTGTGTCAGGAACCTCTATGGAGCGATACAGTTTCATTGTCATTGTTGCGGAGTCGTTATTATAATAATTCTAACGATTACCCTAAAACGTGTGACCAAATATAGATATCTATATGATATGTCAGACTAAAAAAGAGTATTTCAATTGTTGAAGATTGGAAGTTGCGTTGAGGTATGAAGCGATGAACTTGACGAATACCACAAATCTGACAATCCGACAGCTAGTCGCCGAGAACCTCACCAGACTAATTGAAGACGTGTTCCCACTGGGTGTAATATCTGTCGCAAACTTCAGGCTTTCTCAGGTTTGTTATACGTAGATTTTATCGCAGGTTTGTATCGCGTGTAATGTCTCGGATTTGTGTTTTATACATTTTCGAAGGTTTGTATTGCATGCAATGTCTCAGATTTGTGTTTTATAGATTTTCGAAGGTTTGTATTGTAGATTTTTTCACATCTGGTACACAAATCTTTGCCGACATTACATTACTGGCTGTATCCAATGCCAACTAATCAGTCCCCGAAAATATCCTGAAAATATATCTCTTAATTCACGAAGGGTAACATAAGCCAACATAGAGATCGAGGTAGAACACCTTATATAAATTGTTTGTTTTAATTCTTGCTTGTAATCTAGCATCACATGTGATACGTTAGTATTCTTTAATTAAATCTATGAAGATGATAATAGTGAATATCTACTTTACATTTCGATATGTTCTGATTGTGTTTAATTTAATAGTACTGTAAAGATAAAACGGATATGTTGAATGATAGAAATAGCATATATAGTTTGATATCAAGAAGATCCCATTTCCTTCAGTTTTAGAAAGGTATTCTTGGACCGTTTGTCGAAAGCTTAGCCTATTGAGTCATTAGAACAAATGTTCAATGACTAAATAAACAGAGCCTGCTATATAAACCATTAAAGTTAATTTTTCGTTAAGAGAATCAGATTATATTTACTCGTCATTAAGCCAATAAGGGGTTAGACAACTGGGCACTAGTGTAAATAGGTCTGCTCGTTTAATATCAAAATGGAACTATGTTATATCCTCTCTTTACGTTGGTTGATGGGCAGCCTCTCAATGAAATTTAATACTGAATGTAATCACAGGTCACCTTTCAAGGGTATTAAACGTTAACTTGCACACTACAGCTTTAACAATTTGCATGATGCTGACATCATTAAGAGATACGTATTGTTTACACATGTTTGTTTTGTCTACAAGTCGTATAACATTGATATATGTGTATGGTATTTGTGACAGAAATACGTCAGGTTTGATGCTGAGAAAACCGGCGACATGAGCCTACGGGAAATGGAGAAACTCATGCAAGAACTCTGGCGGCTAGGAGGATTTGGAATCGTACAGGGCAACGTAAAACATCTACCAAACGAAATTAACTTCCAGGAGAAATTTCATAGTAACTGCACACTGGACTGCTCGACTAGGTACAACATATACACGACTCTCCTACTTGGTACAATTTACAATGTGTGCATCTCTAATGTGTTCTATAACATTGCATTTACATTGGACTGCTCTTCAAGGTATATATTTTTTTCTTGTTTCCTGCACCAGGTACTTTACACGCTAAATAACGATACTTCGTACATTTTGTATTGTTCTCCTCTTCTAGGTACATTATTACACTGGATAACTGTATTTGGTACAATCTAAACTAGACTGCTTAACTATGAATGGATCATTTTATCTTTTTGCAGTTTAGATGCTGGTCACTGTAATAAACTGCAGATGTGTGTTTGGTTTACCGAGGGAAATGTGTCACACTGTGCGAGGGACCACAAGTTACCTGATAGGTAATGGATCCATTTATACTGTCCCACCGTGTGAAATGACTTTCCTAATTAGTTAATCACGGTACATGAGTCGTTATACGAGTGTCAGAGATGGGTAATTGATCCAAATACTAGGGACCACAATCTCCCAGACATATGTTGCAGTACATTGTCCAAATAAATGAGGTGTTACTCATTATCAAACTGTTAATATACTCAAGCATAATGCCACACTGTGTGAGGAAACACATTCGACGTACAAGGTTGCTTTAGAGCACGTCGATATAACGCCCTTGATTAACGTCAATACGTTTCAATGGCTTCTTTTCGTTTTGCTAAACTATTCCTTTATGCTCACTATTCGATATAACATCATGACTATATATACTGTAGCTTCATAAGAATCACACTATATATCGCAAGACAAGTTCATACCGCTATTTTATACTACTCATTCGATATACCGCTAGATATCTTGTAATGTTTACTTTCTGCTACTAACTCGATATAACGACAGACGCTTTATAACGCTTATTTTTTACTAGTACATGTAGGTACAACAGAGTGATATAGTGTGGTAAAATGTTTGTTTGTTTTTTGTGTTTGTTTTCTGTTTAATTTTTCAAACTTTTTAAAATTCCATAATTATAGGAGTTATAATGACAACTTCTATTTAACCATTTCTGAGACGATTTTAATGTTTCTATTATAGATACCAGCTAGACCTTTTCGTGCCATGTATGGACTTAAACGCATTCTCTGCGACAGAAGTGAATACAATAGAACAAACGCTGCTTCAAAACTTCACCACCATTCTGGGGACACCCAACTCAAATGTCGTTACAAATGTGACTATCACACGGGTAAGATCTGGTGATACCATATCGCACTCAGTCAATTATACTAAACACAGTATCTTCTTTTTTATCCTGTTTTATTAATACTTTTATAACTAAGACTATAATAATACTTTCCTATACATGAAATGCAAAATAAGGAAATACGTTTTTTAATCACGTCAAATATATACGAAAATTGTTTCTAAAATGAGTTTTTGGTTTGGTGATATATATATAAACAAGTGACACATAGATGTAGTGTAACACGTTGCGTAACAGAGGAAATAGTAACATGATCGTAACCAATGCTAACGGTAACTAGCTGACGATAACTTTACAACATATCAAATAGACAGGTGTACGTGTAGACCTACAAGCCAGCGTCCAGTTCCCACACCTCGAGAGATACGTCACCGTATTATCCAATCACACGGACTACAGGACTGGGTTCAGGTTCGGTGTCCAACCCCGCTTCTCCATCAGGAACCGTCTAGATTACACCAAGTACGTACCACAAACCAAGCCGAATAATGACTGATAACTGATGACAATATACTGCACTGACCAAGAAATACTGAGCTATTAAGGTTGATACGGGTCTGACCAAGTTGATATTGACAAATTAGTAGAGGCGGGACAAGTAGTAGAGAAATGATCAGATAATATTGGACTGGTCAGGTCAATAATTGTCCGTAGTCATTATGCTATCAATAGTTTTATAACCTACTAGACAATATCACAAAATATTTTTTTGTATATTTCCCTCTTTTTCTGTTATGAAACGTGAAGCAGATATTGACGAATAGTTCTTTGGTAACATCACATAGTTACATAGCAACATATGCAGAGGATGAAACGCTGATAACTAATATTTCTCGATCATGGAAAATCGGTATACATCATTAGATAAAAATAGTTTATCAATCTGTTTTATTGACATGAAAGGTACCACTTTGCGCTAAGATGTCCGCTTGTAGCACGATGGCCGACGTAAATGGATTTTTGGTCTATTTTACAAAATAGAGTCATTACGATGAATCTTTTTTATGTTCTTTTTTATTACAGTGTCCACGTCAAACTGACATTCTACAGCATAGACTTTGAGTTACTGAAGATTAAATACAGCTACGATGATCTAACGGCGAAAGTTGTTCGAAGTCTCAACAACGTTTTACTGGGAGTATTGGTCCAATCCTTGGAAATGGTTTCCATTCACAGAGTATGTGATATCTAAAGAGATAACATCGAATAAATATCCATGTAAATACGACATTCTGTGTGTATTATAGCGAATGTTCTCCGTAACCATAGTGTGCGTTCTCTATAAGTATATTGTGCGCTGTGGGTATAGCGTGAGTTATCAACAGTTACGAAGGGGTAGATCTCCTGAGGGAATGCCACACATACAGGTGAATTTTCACCAGATTTGCAACAAAGAATCCTATTACACTGAAAGGATAAGGAAACGCGTGGTAAACATTTGAGGTGATTAAATATCGTGTATTTGAACGTTATATACAATATTTTTCATATAAGTATAAATAAAAAAAACTGGCTTTACATGTAATAAAAAAAAATAAAAAAAAATCATGATTTGTGACCTATAATTTATGCGTAATTGGAGCACATTTGACGGTACCTCCCTATATCGCAAAATGAAATCGACTGACTCGTTAGAATCTCGTATGCCCCCCTCGCGCATCTGTCACATTCATAATTCTCTTGTGCATAGAGTTCATCATTGCATTTATCCTTCTCATCGGGATTCCCGAGGCGCGGTAGTCGAGTGTTAGGACGCCGGGCTCGTGATTGAAGGGTTGCCGGTTCGAGTCACGTCAAGACACTGTGTTGTATCTTTGAGAAGATACTTCACTTTGCTTGTTCCAGTCTACCCCAGCTGTAAATGAGTGGGTGGTAGGGCAGTGCAAAAATTAATGAATGCTAGCTGTGCGCGCCGAAATTGCAGCACCAGCTGTATGCTCCCCAGGGAGTTGAGAATGATATTGGCTGGTTGCAAAGACTCTATAACCACTGATAATATTTTTTGGACCACTTTGAGACGACCTACGAACTATGTGTGTGATAAAGCGGTATAAAAGAACCTCGAATTGTTGTTTTTATTTTCATTTTGTTCCATCCGTCCAACAAGGCAGCCCTTATTTGGTCGAGAGTAGCGGGGATTCCCTTCGCCCCCTTACCCTCATGTAAAACTCGTCTCACAGATGTTCGATTAGGGACAAATATGGACTGTATAGCGGCCAGTCGAGTGGGCTAATGTAATGGTTTGCGAAACAGTTTTGACAAATTCTGGCTACATAGAGCTGGGTATTATCATGCTAGAAAATCAGGTGATGCTATTGTACAAATGACACTTCAGCCGGGCGGAGGATTTAATCCCTTTATCTTACGGAGGTTAAATTTCCGGCTACCATAATTAACGGCGACTTATCCCGTGATATATCTCTCCCAAGACCATAACCGAGCCACCCCCAAACCTATCTCACCTCAAGAACGCGTCGGCGAAGAGTTCCACGCGACGTCGGTATACAAAACTTCGACCGTCCGGACGAAAAGACGAAACAGAGTGAACCGGAACTCATGTGTGAAATTCATTACATATTCTCTGAAATTTATTGGTTTTCACCAAATTTTAATAGTATGATCCTTATATTATAAAGATTAAACAAATATTACTCAAGAAAGAGCTAACCAGAAAGAGGCGCAAAAGGGTCATTTTTCCTAAAACCTTCAGAAAACTTGTATTTAAACCTTCAGGCCCTTGTGTCTCGTGACTACAGTATAAATGCCGGTACGGGATTATGGTACGAAAATAATAGATTCTTTCAACACATTTTTGTGCAATAGAAAACAGAGAAGTGTATTCAGGATTTTGTTACACAAATATGTAAAACGCATGTTTTAATTATCTACAGGAGGTCGTAGAGTTTACAGTAAGAAAAGAAGGGGAGAGCAACGTACATATGGAGGACGAAATCAAAATCCTGACCGCCATCGTAGAAGAAGGACAATTTTCCTTGGACATTCCATTTGTCCGACCTGTTGTTGCTTCCAGCATTTTCGTCGAAGGATCGTTTAGACAGTGAGTTGGAACAGAAAGTGATTTCAGTATTGATAAGTATCATAACAATGTCCTGTCAGCATATTCGGTATAGCAACAAAGTCAGGTATAACAAAACAAAGTCACTTTAATCTTTTACATGTGATATTTTAATCTTTCGTAACGTCAAGAGTAACAATTTGATGACGTCATGGATTCACTGTGATTAGCAAATGTAAAGGAATATTGATTTGATAAAAAAGTTTTTAACGTTGTTAGGTGAAATACTTATATTTAAAAAAAACTAACTTCAAACTCGTGCCAATTTCCTCTATATTTGTATGAATACGATGAAAACGGTATTGAAACCCCCTGTCCATGTACTGTCTAGCCACAGTTCATTACAATAGACCCTCGTCGACCAACAGTACAGTAAACTGATGTAGTGAATGCTATTGTTTTTATTGCGAAGATTGTGTCCAGACAAATACCCCGTGTTTACAACAACCACAGTCAATGTTCCAGTCACCATCTCAGCCGCCAACTTTACAACCTCACAGGTACAATTCTAGTACATTTATCTTGGCCAGTTGGTTAGCAATATTTGATATATCTGGAAGCTCGAATCAGTTAGTTGCTTTTTTACCAATTTAATATTTCTATGTACTAGTATATATCATTCTCAATATCAGTATCAAAATCCTCCTCAAATATACATAATATGTATATTATACTCAACACATAAGGAAGAAGAAACATTACCTGTGCTTCATCTAATATAACTATACGGATTTATTTAAGTTTTAAGTAAATCTGAAATATTGTTAAGCAGTAAAATACTATCGGTCGAAAAATATTAAATTCAAACAATCCATTTTACGGATATTTAATAAAGGTTACATGTTAGAAATAACAAGCCTAATAGCGAGTGTGCCCTCCATTAACTTGTATCACAACACTGATAAACTGTCTCATAGACCGCTGAAAAATGTTAACTTTCGTGAGCCTTAACGATTGTAACCGTGGCTGAAGAAACTGGCCTTGTAGATGGCGTAGCCATGTATGAGAGTCAACCAGAGGTTTGTTGACACGTGGCCTGTCAGACCTTTGACGGTCAGATGTCTACCCAGTGTGGTCATAATAGCGCCAAAATCGCCTCACTGAACTACCAAAACCCTACAACCTGACGTGTTTTGGAGCATCCAACAAAATCTCTCCTCAGTCAATGCATTGCTTAACTTCAGTTTTAACCGAACTATTGTTAATTTTAAGCTTGTATAACTATTCTTTCTAATGATGGCTTGTACTTCGTGTTCAAAGATCAACACGATCAGTGTGGCAGAAAAACTCCCCGTCCTTCAGGTAGCATGTCAGATCATCAGCAATCACTCACTCCATTCTACTACATTTAACTTCATTTTCCAAAAATGGATTACGGGTTTTCGACATAGAATTCGTGTCCTTTTATAGCAATGGATGAGGGTATATCGTGAACCATAACGAGGTCTTGGTAACCTGTGCCATTAAATATCAAAAGACAATCGACTTTCAACAATTTTCAGTTAGGCAAGTACTTTACAGTTGTTTAGTACGCACATTTAATTTATCACTGCATCATAACAGGAACTTGGGGGACTTATTGGTATAACGTCCTTGCCCCTTTGAGATCCGTATAGGCAAATATAACCGAGTTGTTAACACTATCCTCCCACACAGACGACCGTGTTTAATCCCCGAGGGCGTCGTAGGATGGAATTTTCAGACAAACTTTGCATTAACGCTGCCAACGCATCTCAATGGAGTTGAGATTTGCATTAAGTGTGCGCATTAGTGTCAGCCCTGTAGCATTCAAGTGAAGTGGTACTATGAAAAAGACACCGTTGACAACACGGTCTCACAGCAAAATATAAAGAAACCCCTCCAACACTCCGTTGGGCATACACACACGTTCTGATGTTAACGTGGCGGTATAGAACTATAATTTGACACTTGATGAGGCAGCTCATACGAAATTCTCAAGCTGTATTAACGGATGGGTTTTTTATAGTTTCAACTGCATATCAAATTATATATGTACTTTAAAGCGCGTTAGAGTACATGTTGCTTATTCTATCTACATAGGGCGCACTATTAACTGTTTTATAATGAAAAACAGAAAATGCGAAGTGAAATTAAAACAGAAAATGCGAAGTGAAATTGTTGTTATAATTTTCTTTGTTCAGCCAATCACAACGACGTTAACCTGGTCGCGTCCCTCTGTAATCCTGATCTACAACCACTCAGAGGTACAACGGTCACTTCTACATAGTCAGATGGAGAGTTACGGAGTCAGTGCGTGTCTCGTAGATATTCGCCAATGCCCTGCATGTATGACCAGGTTTTCCCGGAACACTTGCAGTTTCGATGATTCCAATGTGACTTCTTTATCAACTCACGCACCTATTGACGTAAGCTGTCCTTTATTCACTATTTTGAATACTGCCGAGTGCAGGAAAGATAACTCTCGTGAAATAGCAGGGATTACAATATTTATAATATAACCTAGTGATGCACAATTCGCAGTTAATATGACGGATATTAGAAAATAAACACGACATTTGTGTAAACTTCGTCATTATGTTTATTCATGGTATATAGATATGCACTAAAATGTCTATCAATGTTCAGAAAACATTGCTGAGATGTGATTTTATGCTTGCTTTAAAGTTAGCTACCATCTTGTCTTTGTTCCCATGGCATGGTGCGGTTTCAATATGACTCGCCTTCATTTCACTAGTCATTTCGCTGCTTTAGCCTGACTTTATTTCTATTCATTGTCAAGGTACTGCTTCAGCTCTGGTTGTGTTCGTCTCCATATCCCTATGCTGGTCTAAACTGTCCTTTCGTAGTTACAAGACTTACACAGATGTGTCCTCTTTTATGTACGTTTTAGACCACTCCGGATCATCCCTCTAAACTCCCGATGCCAGACGACGGTTTCCACATTGGACTCGTAGCGGCCACAACAATGGCCGTGGGAGGGTTCTTTGTCTTGGCACTTTTAATGTGGGCGGCTCAATCAAGTACGTAAACATATTTCAACTACCCCGATTGACGATATCTTGATTATTCTAAATAAAAGGCAATATGCCACAGAATTGAATGAATCACAAAAATGTAAACGGCAGGGGAAAATGAATAGGAAGAAATGTTTAAGTGTTCCAACTTCAGTTTTATTTATTTAAATTCCTTGGCTGATCAAGGCAGATCGACTGGTAATCACCATTTGTTCTTGTAGTTCATGAAGCTATGAAGAAGGAAAATGGAAACAAGCCGGAAACAGAAAACGATCCGGCAACAATTTCACAAGCAGGAAGGGGAATTGAAGAGCTACCAGAAGCAGATTGATATCACTTTATTTAGATCTTTTTAGATCACTATTAAAGGAATTATTGTATTATAAGCATTTGCCGTAAACTGTTTCTATCTAAATTAACAATAAACCATCAAACTCTTCAGTACAGACAACTGATAGTTGTTGACAATAGAAGGATTGTAGTAGTTGACCTAGAGTAAGAATTCAGATACGATGGAGGTTATTCCAGGCAGACACAGATATCAAGGAGATAATACTTGCTCGCATCAAAGATGACACAACCTACCAACAGCGAGTTTTATCCTATGCGAATATACATATTTAACGCATACCACTGCCAAAACATTGTTACCGAGTTTTGGAAACTTTTTTCCGGCATAACTATAGCTTTGATAATTCATTTCTGAAATAAAGCGATAACTTGCGGTACTTCTATGAGAAAAGATAATGATGAAATACGCAAAATAAAATCAACAACGGTGTTCTGAATCGAACCGAAGAGTTCAGATTGCTAAGCTACCGCTCCGACCGATTTAGCTACCTGGTTGACGCAATTATATCCAAAGAGAGGTTAAGGGAGGTGACTGCATATAGGAACAAGAGGCCCAATGGGCCTGCATCGCTCACCTGGTATAAATATCACACTTGTAACATCAAAAGTGATCTAAAATAAAGCTACAGGCAAATTAAGTCATTATGTTGAACAAATTTTATAGCCTTTCATTTCAGGATGCAACTTGCAGAGTATCAACATCCTGGGACCCATGGTTAGGTTGCTCCTTGTGACCTTGATTATGATTCAAGGTCATACATTTGAACAAACTTGGTAGCCCTTGATCCTAGTATGCTACTGACTAAATATAATCACCCTGGGCATTTTGGTTATTCAGAACAAGTTGTTAAATGTTTTTCACATATTTGACCCCTGTGACCTTGAATATAGGTGATGGTCATTCATTTGAACAAACTTGATAGCCCTTCACCTAAGCATGCTACTGGCCAAATATCATCACCCTGGGCATTTTGGTTATTGAGAAGAAGTTGTTTAATTTTTTTAACATATTTGACCCCTGTGACCTTGAATATGGGTGAAGGTCATTTATTTGAACAAACTTTGTAGCCCTTTATCTAAGCATGATACTGGCCAAATATCATTACCCTGGGCATTTTGGTTATTGATAAGAAGTTGTTTAAAGTTTTTTAACATATTTGACCCCTGTTACCTTGAATATGGTGAAGGTTATTCATTTGAACAAATTTTGTAGCCCTTCATCTCAGCATGCTACTGGCCAAATATCATCTGCGTTGTCGATTTTTATGCTTGTGAATAGGAAAACCACATGTTATATTACTCAAATTTGTGCCTTGCACCATCTTTGATGTTACTATTGTTACGCGCATAAACTTATTCCCTTTGATAAGTATTACAATGTATAACAGAAAACCCTATCAACGTATCTGGGCCCGTACTGATGAAACTGTTCTCATGCTCAAACTTAAATTCTGTGCTCAAGCCAACACAGAGTAACACATGATTCCCAGTTATTTCTGTGTAATTGTATATCATATCTCACGGGTACATGTACGTCATTGTATGTGAATCACAAATTGTTACGTTTGGAAGGTCTATATGTAAACATTCATACCCCTCGATAAAATGTGCTGGCCGAGCATACTGTAATGTAGAAGTAATCGGAAAACTTCAAAATAAATATTCGGACATCGGGAAATAAAAAATAAAAAATGTATACTAAAATCATTTTTCATTATTTAAGTCTCTTACCATTATAATTATAGCGAAGCAATCGGTATCGTATGCTATGTATTTTTTAACAAAGAAAACTACTAACCCTCTTCCACAAAGAATAACATAATCACTCGCAAAACAAACAGATATTTTAATTCATAGAAGGTTTTTATTTAAAATAAAATACAACTAATATGTACATGTATAAGTACATTCATCCTTTCCCGATCACGTGACAGATAGGCTTCAGCAGCTGTCCCAGTGTCATGACAACACGTTTACGAACAGATACGTCATAAAACGTCAGTGATATTAAGGACAGAAGATGGAATCAGACATATATTACTAGCCGAATCCTTTTATTTAGGAGAGATGAGTAACACGATTTTTCGCCCTCATTATTTGATTTTGAAATCAGCAGAATTATCAGCATCTTGCTTTTTGTTCAGATTAGAAACATTCATTGCAGCTTAAACTGTGACAATTTTGTGAATGTACGCCTTCATTTCTTAACTTCCATTCTGCAATGTAGACCACACTTATTTCAATGTTTTGTTTGATGTCTATGAAGACGATAGACCTCCCGAGTCTTGGTTAGTTTGACCCTGCGCCAGTTTGCCACTCTCAGTACGCTTTACAACGTCTGGACCAGGACCATGTGTGTCTCCTGAAAACCACAGATCAGAGGTGTGAGATAATATGTAAATTGTGTTACGACATTTCAAATCATATTAAAAAGACACTCAGAGCCTCGGATGATAAGCCATCACTTATAGCAATAAACAAGCGACAAGATTATTTTATTCATGAATTGGGAAATTAAAGCATTTTTTTTTTAAATTGGGAAAATATTGCTGAATGTTTCATCATTTTTTGAAAATAAAGCACTTACAAGCCAGGGACAGCAGCCTGTTTTCGGCTGTAAATCTAGGAAAAAAGTCAACGAATTGAGTATGACCATATGAAACGTACACGCACCTGTTACAGTCTCCTGTATGGGGACTTTCCGCTCACTGAAATTCTGTATCGGTGGTTTAGACCCCATCTCTCCCAATCCCGACGTCCTGCTGACTACACGACCAACCTTGTTGGCCACATAGCGGCAGGCTGAAAGTAGAATCAACGAACCGTTAGTGGCCTAAGGGGGACAACTCCTATACAATTCATGGCTGTTATGAAACGGTCGACATTGCACAACGACAACTAGGCCGACACCGATGTTAGTACACAAAACACAGCACGTTTGTTTGATTATTTCATCCATCCAACGTCATTGAAAAAAGGCAATTAAACAAAATCCAACCTGTCAACAACTGTATATAGACAAGGCTGTCGTAAATTACGAACACTCACTGATAGTTTGATTCATTCTCCATTTTATCACTGAAATATGATAGAAAGCATTTGCACGACCAACGGTTGTTACATCGTAAATATAAACATTTCAAGTTTTTTTTAAATGAATTAACTCACCATCAATTATCAATCAGACCATCCCGTTAAATAGTTTAAAACACCTCAGAAACTAGTATGATCTGGATCAGGACAGCAGTGACCTTCCTTTCTTCGAATTAACGAAATGTTCCGGTTGTAATATCATTTCGAGCACGTCGGACTTTAACGTCTCCATACTACTGTAGTGTTACACGCGTGTATTGTTTACATGCAGGTTAACATATAACCTATTTGTTTTGAGTGTTAAAGTAACACGAATCACTTGGCTGGGTGGATTTACAACCGAAAACAGGTAAGTGTGTTGTATATAAAGGGACCATGATTGGCTAACATGATACGTATGTGCTCGGCTTTTTTGTTTAGGCTGCGTAGGTATACCAGTCGACGGTGTCGTCTGTTTGGAATCGTTCAACCTTTGACCCATATATATGTACTGATCACATGGATACATTAATTCACTGTATATATTTGTACGGAACGACTGGACCCCGTCTCCTTTTGTCAGTATGTAACCGACGAATGCACCAGATATGTACCCGCCATATCAGTTCTATATATAGAACATCTTCAGCACATTGAAAACACAAATTCACACGATCAAACAATCGCGAACAAAGATAAAGAGTCTTATTAGACTGTTAGAAACGTTAACACGATGCAGAATAAAACTGTGTAACTGTATGACATCGATTTGTCTGTCTACTTTTAGTATACTTGACGATCATGTTAAGGTAGGTGAGTATATCTTTCTATGTATGATATCATTATGGGGACGAGTACATAGATTTCGCTTCCTGGTGTTGGTCCTGAGCCCAGACGCTGTGTGTTTACCACGTGTTGGGTTATCTGTCACTCACGTGCACATGTGTTCATACCAGGGTATTTACCGTGTTTACTTGTGCTGTATGAGTCACGTATACACAAGAGGTATGTATCATTCTTATCAAAATACATGTAGTTATTAGATAATGACATTTGAATCAGGTTGGGCACATGTATGAATGTTGTGGATATCTACACATATCTCTCTCAATGACTGTACAGAATACACTGTAAGACCGCCTCTACATGACCACGTACTTTATAAACGGTATAAAACGTACGCGTGTACTTTTTATTTTTAATTTATTGTAAACATGTTCATTACACACACTTGAACGCTCAAGCGGAAACAGATCCTAGCTGGGTAGGCCTAAATAATGTACATTACGTTTGCAATTTAATGATCTCATGCACACCGTAGATAGTGTTTTTTTTAATGTTCGTATGCATGTCTACTATATATGACAATTCTGCTCTATGGCTGTATGTGTGCCTTAAATTTTATCGTCCGCGGGTCATTATCTGTGTCGATGACTCAAAATAAAATGTTTACGTTGTATCTGTACTTATGAACGAGCGAAGTGATCATGAGCTGGTGTACATCTATATGTTAGAGTGAAAACTGGTGTACATATATAGGTGTGAGTTTTGGGTGGTCGGGTGGCGCTGCCTTTCACCAAAGCGGCCGGGGTTCGATTCCCCGATCAATCGTGAAAAGGTATGGGGTCACCTGCCCGACCACGTGGGTTTTCTCTGAGTACTCCGGTTTCTTCTTACATTAAGAACCACCGCGCACTAACATCCGGGCCAACAAGAGTGATTAATAGAGGGCGGAGCTCTCTCACGGGCCCTTCGGGCCCGTGAGACCGAAGCTCTCCCTATAGGTAACACGTATGTAAGAAAAATAAAGATTATTCACAATACCTATGGAACTGAAAAACTTGTCTTAACATGGCCGCCAGTCGCACGCGCTGTAGTCTCCGCCATCTTTATCTCGAAACAAGTTCTCGTTTTCCGAATCTCGAACAAACGTTACATTTTTGTAAGATTTAAAACTTATATCTAACTAGAGGATACTTAAATATTTGATATGGTTAAAGATGTAAATTCTCTTGACATAACGTTACCGGCTACATTGCTCTAGTTCTGAATGGTCGAAAATTATTGTATCGGCAGTGTAGTCTCGTTCAATCAGACGCTTGCGCAGACAACAAGAGTCTGGTTGAACGAGACTATCACGCAGAGTTACGGTCCTTGCACTCCCTACGACAACTCTGGGTAGAGATTGCAGTGGTATATATTTAGAAAACGGAATATCAACAAAACAACGTGCTGGTTGTCAACAAAAAGGGAGTTTATCACAGTGAAGCAAAATGAAAGGATAAAAAAACATACAAGTATTTTCATGAGAATTTTTTTATTGATATTTTGCATGAAAAAAATAGACTGAAGAAAAAAATTGAATCCATACTGTAACATTTTCATTTTTGATTACTATCTCACAGCTATTTTTTATTCATAACAGAAAATCTGCTGTTTTACAAATCTGCACGATTAAAAAAAATATATACAGTTTTATGTGCTGAACTGATTCAATTTCTAATTGAGGAAACAATACATTTTCTCTATTGCTAAAACTATACATAAAGCAGAGACATATAAAGCATATAGTCAGTAAGTTGCTGAAACAAATGTATTCATCCACAATATATATATGATATATAGATCTATTGACTCTCTTGGCTGCAATGATGGGTATTGAAAAATGACAAAAATTGTGATTTCGCATATGCTTCTTATTTTAATAGAAACTTCATATAAATCCAGTTTTTATAGCATTGAACAAATTAATTTTTACACATAAAAAGCACTAATTGTAAAATACTTTGCATAAATTATCTCTGGATGCAATATTTATAAATCATTGAAGTTAAGTTTGAAGTAATCCAAAGGGCTTATTCGTAAAGATATATACATATATATATGTATATTTTTTCGTGGATATCAGATAACTATGCTATTATACATGATTAACAATATCCATCCTAATATGTTTTATAACAATGTCTTTGTAGAATATGCTGCACTTGATTCTTGTAATGGATTCAAGAGGTGCAAATTTAAATACTTATATAGTCTAATGAACCTTTCGCATTCTCACATTAATGTCATGTCATCATACGCCTAGGCGGAAAACTTCAAGATATCAAACATCTTGTCAGCCAAAAAGAAATCAAGAAAGGAAACTTATCTGTAATATACACTGTATAGCTATACATGTAGGTTTGATTTAGTAATTTAACACATCACTCAATGCTTGAACCGATATTCCGATACATTTACAGTACAACCTGGCTCCGCCCTCACTAACGGCCGTGCCGTAAAACATATTATAAGTTGTAAAAACTTGTTTCATACTTGCTGTTAAAGAAAGTTTATATTTATAGGTGTGATTAATAAGAGCGTAGCTCTCGGGCGAAGCTCTTTAATGGTAACACATGCGTGCGTAAACAGAGTTGCTTCCCCTTTCTACACCTTGCCTTTAAAAAATTTCGTCCGGAAGTAGACGTCCAGTGGGGAAAACGGAAGTGTTTCCTTGAAGCAAAGACAATTGAGTTTCAACCCATTTATGAACATCTTCATATAGTGAAAACAATACCCATGTTTTATTACTTGTTTATTAAGATAAAAACTAATATGCATTCTGAGTGAAAAAAATCTATTACATAAATTTTGATACTAGCAGACATGAAACGTCGTTCAGAGATTATCATACTGTGACGTCACAATCACCTCACACTCCATCGGCCTTCATCGGTTATTTCCGGAAGGATGAAAAATAACCAGAAAATCTTTGAACTGCTGGCCGTTGCATTTTTCTCTTTGTCGGTGCTTCATGACTTTTTAATTTCAGTTTTTGCCACAGGCACAAAAAGTAAAAACGGGGATGTTTTCTGAAGATCCTTTTTTGTCATCAATCAGGTTCTGTTAATATTTCTACCGGGATATTTTTTCAAAAAGAGTCGCATTAATCCAATAGGTCAACGTGAACATTTATTTTTCATCGTCTAAAATTTCATCTGCTTTTGATTTCCATTTGTTGAGAATATGAACGAAATAACATTTTTGAAAGTCTGGTTATAGTCTTTACATAATTTATGTATGCATCACCACTCATAAAAGAAACAATGCATAATTCATCTATGTCGAAATCAACAATAATTTTCCAGACAACGAATCCGAGTTCAACGCCCTTTTTCAGCAACGTATTACTTTTTCACAACGCATGCCGATTTATAACTAGTTAGAGACAGAAACTGTTTAATTGTATTTGGCATTATTACCTGTCAAACCTCAGTGACAGTTACAAAATTTTAAATTCAATCCGATGTTTTAGGATGGAACAGGAATTCTAAAGATCGATATAACGACAATCTCAGTTACATCAAAGTATTACAATATTTTCTTTTTTTAATTTCATATTTTTAACTAACATCTCTATAAATTTACTTTTATAGACTTATCGTCAAATATGTAATATGCACTTTTTTCTATAGCAATAACCAAACAGTTTTTCCCCACCTTATTTCAATAATTCTTTTTGTGACCTGACAGAAGCACGCAGAGGATTTTATTCTTAATGTGGGAGGAAGCCGGAGTATCCGGAGAAAACCCCCGTGGTCAGGCAGGTAACCGAGATTGAATCCGGTCATCTTGACGTTGCAGGCTTTGTAAGGTCATAATTAAGCTAGTTCCAATGGGGCCGAACTTACCCGAATGTCTGTCTGAACTTATCCCATTGCGGAGCTCGTTCGGTCATCCGATCATCCGACAGGGAAAATTAAATAATGTTCAAAAACGGACGTGCTGCCATACTTCCCAGAACGGACTTTAATAAAAATGGGCCGAATTTGCCCCGATCTCCCCAATTGTTGTGTCGGTCTTAATCTCATTAAAGTTTATGTTTTATTGTTATCCCTCGACTTACCGACTTTAAATACATTTTATTTTGCCTCATTCTGAAAGCAGTATTTAAATTATCTTATTCTAGGTCAGTAAATATCAGAGATCAACAAAAGCTTCGCTCTTTTAAGGCTTTGCTTTTTCATATTATAACTGGTGTTCACCTATATGTGAGAGTGAAAAGTGGTGTATATCTATAAATGAGAGTGAAAAGTGGTGTATACCTGTAAACGAGAATGAAAAGTGGTGTTCACCTATACTGTAGGTGAGAGTAAAAACTAGTGTACACCTATAGGTGAGAGTGAAAACTAGTGTACACCTATACTGTAGGTGAGAGTGAAAACTAGTGTAAACCTATAGGTGTGAGTGAAATCTGGTGTTCATCTATACTGTAGGTGAGAGTGAAAACTAGTGTTCACCTATAGGTGAGAGTGAAAACTAGTGTACACCTATAGGTGTGAGACAAATCTGGTGTTCACCTATACTGTAGGTGAGACTGAAAACTAGTGTACACCTATAGGTGTGAGTGAAATCTTGTGTTCACCTATACTGTAGGTGAGACTGAAAACTATTGTACACCTATAGGTGTGAGTGAAATCTGGTGTCCACCTATATTGTAGGTGAGACTGAAAACTAGTGTACACCTATAGGTGTGAGTGAAATCTGGTGTTCACCTATATTGTAGGTGAGACTGAAAACTAGTGTACACCTATAGGTGTGAGTGAAATCTTGTGTTCACCTATACTGTAGGTGAGACTGAAAACTAGTGTACACTTATAGGTGAGAGTGAAAACTAGTGTACAACTATAGGTGTGAGTGAAATCTGGTGTTCATCTATACTGTAGGTGAGAGTGAAAACTAGTGTACACCTATAGGTGAGAGTGAACACTAACACCTATAGGTGTGAGTGAAATCTGGTGTTCACCTATACTGTAGGTGAGAGTGAAAGCTAGTGTACACCTATAGGTGTGAGTGAAATCTGGTGTTCACCTATACTGTAGGTGAGAGTGAAAACTAGTGTACCCCTATAGGTGAGAGTGAAATCTGGTGTTCACCTATACTGTAGGTGAGAGGGAAAACTAGTGTACACCTATAGGTGAGAGTGAAAACTGGTGTTCACCTATACTGTAGGTGAGAGTGAAAACTAGTGTACACCTATAGGTGAGAGTGAAAACTGGTGTATACCTTTATGTGAGATTGAGGTTAATGATGTACTGGACTTTGACGAGTTGTCCCTGCTATGATTCGAACCCAGATTACTAGCCAAAGTGCTCCATCAATTGAGCTTAATAAAGGAAAGTCCATCTGTATCACTGTCACTCGCTGATTGGTTCACTATCTTTACGCATGTACATCTATTGTAATTACTTTCTAATCTTCCTTCGTTTTGGTTTAATTCCAAGGGTTTAGAAAATAGCCAGAAATAATCTTTTCCTCCTCTTTTATAAATTATTATGAAATGTACAATGTCCAATGAGGACAAATAAAAAAAAAACTGTTCCCGCTAACCCTACCTACCCTAGATTTGCAGGTAATCGTTTTATATTTATAACCAATAAAACTACTAATATTTAGAAACTTTGATTTGTAGTGATGTAATTAACCACCCATTGACGTCTACATGGATAAGATCCGTTCCCGATTCGGTTCCTTACGTAAGAGGAATACAAGTATGGAGGAGAGCGGGGAGGATCACACAAAGGATAGCCATAGTGGGTCCATGTCGGCCACAGCAGATGAAGAGGTAATCCCTTCGTTTACTTGCGTTACACGTATATTTCATGTGTTGTTGCCGCTGACCTAAACTTGTCAGGGTTTTTTGTTTGATAAAACGTTTGTTTGATATAGCTCGCGTACTCTATCTGGTTGCGTGAGGAAACGGCTGGCATACTACCAGGTACATGTATATTGGTAACGATGACGCAACTAATTACATGTACTTAGGCCTTAAAACAGGTCAGGTAAGGCAAGCTCTACAAATCTCATGTCTAGGAACTGTGCTGCTGAACTTTGGAGTCACATTAAGCTTTGTCCTATTCTTGAACAGTTACGATGTTAAAGTTTCCTTCAGCGATACAGGTTACGGAAATGGGTTGTTCTTGTCTTTGTACAGAATGTCGATGTCGTTGATTGTTTTATAGGTTTGTGTCCTGTCCTCTTGAAACCTACTATATTACAAGCTTGATTTATCAATCACACCTTGATATCACTCACTGGGATACTATTTCTTGTCCCAAGAGAGTGTGCTTTCTCTAGAACATGAGCTGACGATTTTAAAATGGCGAAGTTAGTTATTTAACAATTTTGTGATGTTTTCCTTTCTGATTCTGGTTCTAACATTGTGGAAGATGGAAATAAACTACGTTCGTCTCAATTTGTTTCTGTCCTGGGTAAGGGTAAGGGTTAGGCTAGATTTCCGAGGTTGTTTTTGAGTTTATATATCATAGATCATCTCTTGTCGATTAAGTTTTCTATTATATTGTTTTTACTTTTATATGTTGTAATTGGAATGACCGAACTATTTTACTTTTTTACATTCCTTGTAAAATAAGTGTATCTGTGGTATTATTGCTGATGTTGATTAGTAAATGTAATTTTGGCAGCCGTTTGAAATGTTGTCTTCCACTGGGCAGTCGTCTGTACGGACAGGCGGACGGACAGACTCTCTTGGTGATGAAAAAACCGACTTGACAGTGTTTGAAAACCAACTGACCGTTCTGCACGAACAGTTGGTGGCAGTGATGATTGACAACCAGGAACTAAGTGAGTCCCAGAAAGTTCATACTAACATACTAACATACTTCATACATTATCAGCTTAGTAATGCATCTTAACATTATGATATATAAATGTATACAGAGAAGGCTGGACGAGCAAAATACATTGCATAAGGTCTGACTGAGCTGTAATAACCAAAATAAATAAAGGTGCATGGGAAATGATTGGTGATCAGATCAGCTGATCTAAAGTAGGTGGTATAGGAACAAATGATGGAAAAGACTCCCACTGGTCTGCCAATGTTTTCTTGTGATTTTTGACAATGTAAATAAATACATATTTGTTCTCCAATAAGTACCCTTCGTCAGTTATTAGTATTCTCACTTTTCAATTTCTGTTTTATATAGAGACATATATATCAGATTCACATTTAATACCTTACGTACAATGTATTATCCAGGCGACCAAACATTCAAGATCAAACACTTAGAACGTGGATAGCGTGATTGATACGTATCACTTTGAATTCAGATTCCAAACTGCGCGAGTACGAGGATACAGTGTCAATGCAGAGGCTTCGGATGGAGATCGACATTGAGAGAAAGCGTTATCGAGACTTAGAGGACAAGTACTCCGCCCTGGAAACGAAAACAGCAAGGTAAGGGTTAAGGGTAGGCTTGCTTGTAATTAATACACTCCGTTAAATATGAACTTTATTTAATTTCTTTTTTGCATTTACGTTATAACATAAAGAAATACATAATTGTTGAAAAAAGGATTTAAAAACAAGTTTAACATTTTGAATAAATCCACCCCCAGTTTGTCGATGTGTATTTTGAATTGTCAGGAACTAATTGGTTTTGTTACTTGCTATCAACAATAAAATACAACAGAATACGTGGTAACATGTTCTAAGTAACTTATTCGTGCATCGGATCCGAAGTAATTAACTCTGGGTTTGTATCTTAGAGATCACCATATCCACAGCCACCGTACCGGAGGCGGAGGTGAAACCGTACCTAGACAGACGTTGGAAGTGGCTCAAGATGCAACAGAAGTGGCTGAAAAAGAAGAAATTGGTAACTATTATTTTAGAATTATTTTCATAATTATAATTACTTGTTTTCTGTACAGCAGTTTGTGATGTATTTACTCGCGTGACCCCAGTCCGTTCTTAGCTTTAAAGTGTAGATCATCTGTTTTACATCTCGGTGGCTTTCTTGATATTGACAACTTCTGAACAAACGAACTGCCCAACAATCATCATTAAAACACCCTGTCTGTATTAGAAGACATGTATTTATTGACCGATTTAAAGCATACACCAATTTTACGAAGCGTAAAGCCCAGATACTATTACTTTTACTAACATCAGTAGAGTCGCACTAGCTATGATGAAAAATATACATAACGTTTTATACCATGACACACATTATCAAAACATCAATACCACATCACACTCTAGTAAAGCACCCTCATACTCCAGAGGTTACCCTCACAACACTCTGCGTTCTACCTGGAATATGGCATAGCAAAATCGAAGGATCAGTGTGAACCATCTTGTTTATGAGACAAGAAGATTAATTTAGTAATAAACAGGTCAAATGGCTAACAATGTGCCTTCAATTTTGCTATGACAAGTTCCAAGGGGTGCAGACATCGTAAGTGAAAGCAACCCATCTTGTAGATAATACACGTGCTACTTCTATAATAACCTTTACAAACAATCACTTCCTTTAACAAATGTTATGTTCATGTGAAACATGATTTAAAAGGTAAATAGTTATGTGGCACCTTTAACGTCTGTTCTGGTTTCAAGCCGCTTCAATGTACTTGGTGTAATGTTGACTGGCACAACTAAATCTATTAATCAGCGCTCAACACAAAGATAGCTTCAATTAGAAATGTGTGGTCATTTATGTGACTATAACTGCGAGGTAAATATTGCAAAGTAGAATACGATGTACTTCTCTAAATATCACACTGTTGAACATCTTTAGATGCCTTTTTGTTGTTATGGTTACAACGTCGATCCTACTATAAGTATAGCTTCCGGCCTCCATTTTAAAATCTTTACTATTATTTGACAACTGATCCGATAGCTATGGTTCCCAGACTACTTCATTTGAACCTAAGTTATACTTGTAATGGATAATAACCATACATTGTCCGACATAGTAAATTGTTGTAAAGTCAAAAATACAATGGTCATTTTTTTATTGTTTACTCCTTTCGTTTTCTTATTGTTTTGCAGAGAGTTCTAAGCAGCGAAAGCGAGCATTTCTGCCAGGCTCCATGGACAGGATGTGGTCTCGTGTGTTACGAGGTGTGTACGAGACAATGGATGACTTCACGGAGGACCCCCCAGAGGACAAGGAGACGGATCAGTTAGACGGAGATCCGCTCACTGTAAAAACGTTGGTACCATACATGTATTATCAGAGAAATGGTGTATATTGCAGTGTCATTAGTCCGTACACTGCATTATCATATGATGTAAATGGTTTATCATAAACTTTATCATTTTTGTTGGAAATCATACACTATAACATATTGTAGTGTCTATAATCCACCGAAACATAACTTGGCATTGTGTGAAAATATTCATGTCCGTACCATTACCAAAATGCTCTTTCACCTACTTCCTATCACAGGAGAGAACCAGTCTAGCTATTTTTCATGTTCACATAAAGAAATAATATCTAGTGGCAAATTCCATGTTATTAAGACCTTATTTTGATATTGCTATACTTATGTGAATGGTTTAACTTACCAACAGTATGCGATACTTCCTGTTTGAACAAATATATTCATAAAGAATGTTCATAAATATTACTGCTTCCAGACAAATTAGATTACATATCGGGAATATAACACCCTTGATACTGATTTCATCATCTTCTGTTCATTCCGGTCATTCCCTGGAAGTACTATAACAATGCTTGTTATAAAGGGAGGTAACTTGTTCAGTCCAAAGATAACTTTGAAATAGTCATTGCTTCTCACAACATTACGTGATCATGAAATACTCGACACTGATATGTATTTATTACATTTTTGTTTGTTTATAGTTTAAAAGAAAACATCAACAGATTTGGTATGTATTTATAATCAGGGTTGTCCTGTTTACTAACATGAATGATAACCAACTGACAGTTCATCATAAAATAAGATGAGAATCTCGAGTGGTCTTATTTAGCGATTATAACATGACAGCCATGAGTTCAATCTTCTTTGTAACCATTTGGAGGTCGTCATCGTAGTCCGACCTGAAGAAACTCACATTTTGGCACAGTGTTGACGATGAACATTATAAATCAATAATTGATTTTCAGGAAATACAGGTTTTAAATTAAATTCTATTTTTTACCAATTTTTGTTTTGTTAATATATCTATTTGTATCCTTAAAAACTATAGATATTATTGGACGTGATATATTTTTTCTGTGGTTCAACATAGGTAGTGCACTGAAGCCTTACATCAGTACAGTAAAAGGTATAAACACTCTACTGACGTGGACGACGCCATCTTACACGTTACTGGTATTCACGGTAAGTTCAACCTCAGAAAGTCAGGAAAGAGAGGGACTATTTGTGTATGTGTACAGGATTACAATATAATTACAGGCTGTGGGTATGATATATATTGTAGATGGTCTGTGTTGTGGGTATGATATATATTGTAGATGGTCTGTGTTGTGGGTATGATATATATTGTAGATGGTCTGTGTTGTGGGTATGATATATATTGTAGATGGTCTGTGTTGTGGGTATGATATATATTGTAGATGGTCTGTGTTGTGGGTATGATATATATTGTAGATGGTCTGTGTTGTGGGTATGATATATATTGTAGATGGTCTGTGTTGTGGGTATGATATATATTGTAGATGGTCTGTGTTGTGGGTATGATATATATTGTAGATGGTCTGTGTTGTGGGTATGATATATATTGTAGATGGTCTGTGTTGTGGGTATGATATATATTGTAGATGGTCTGTGTTGTGGGTATGATATATATTGTAGATGGTCTGTGTTGTGGGTATGATATATATTGTAGATGGTCTGTGTTGTGGGTATGATATATATTGTAGATGGTCTGTGTTGTGGGTATGATATATATTGTAGATGGTCTGTGTTGTGGGTATGATATATATTGTAGATGGTCTGTGTTGTGGGTATGATATATATTGTAGATGGTCTGTGTTGTGGGTATGATATATATTGTAGATGGTCTGTGTTGTGGGTATGATATATATTGTAGATGGTCTGTGTTGTGGGTATGATATATATTGTAGATGGTCTGTGTTGTGGGTATGATATATATTGTAGATGGTCTGTGTTGTGGGTATGATATATATTGTAGATGGTCTGTGTTGTGGGTATGATATATATTGTAGATGGTCTGTGTTGTGGGTATGATATATATTGTAGATGGTCTGTGTTGTGGGTATGATATATATTGTAGATGGTCTGTGTTGTGGGTATGATATATATTGTAGATGGTCTGTGTTGTGGGTATGATATATATTGTAGATGGTCTGTGTTGTGGGTATGATATATATTGTAGATGGTCTGTGTTGTGGGTATGATATATATTGTAGATGGTCTGTGTTGTGGGTATGATATATATTGTAGATGGTCTGTGTTGTGGGTATGATATATATTGTAGATGGTCTGTGTTGTGGGTATGATATATATTGTAGATGGTCTGTGTTGTGGGTATGATATATATTGTAGATGGTCTGTGTTGTGGGTATGATATATATTGTAGATGGTCTGTGTTGTGGGTATGATATATATTGTAGATGGTCTGTGTTGTGGGTATGATATATATTGTAGATGGTCTGTGTTGTGGGTATGATATATATTGTAGATGGTCTGTGTTGTGGGTATGATATATATTGTAGATGGTCTGTGTTGTGGGTATGATATATATTGTAGATGGTCTGTGTTGTGGGTATGATATATATTGTAGATGGTCTGTGTTGTGGGTATGATATATATTGTAGATGGTCTGTGTTGTGGGTATGATATATATTGTAGATGGTCTGTGTTGTGGGTATGATATATATTGTAGATGGTCTGTGTTGTGGGTATGATATATATTGTAGATGGTCTGTGTTGTGGGTATGATATATATTGTAGATGGTCTGTGTTGTGGGTATGATATATATTGTAGATGGTCTGTGTTGTGGGTATGATATATATTGTAGATGGTCTGTGTTGTGGGTATGATATATATTGTAGATGGTCTGTGTTGTGGGTATGATATATATTGTAGATGGTCTGTGTTGTGGGTATGATATATATTGTAGATGGTCTGTGTTGTGGGTATGATATATATTGTAGATGGTCTGTGTTGTGGGTATGATATATATTGTAGATGGTCTGTGTTGTGGGTATGATATATATTGTAGATGGTCTGTGTTGTGGGTATGATATATATTGTAGATGGTCTGTGTTGTGGGTATGATATATATTGTAGATGGTCTGTGTTGTGGGTATGATATATATTGTAGATGGTCTGTGTTGTGGGTATGATATATATTGTAGATGGTCTGTGTTGTGGGTATGATATATATTGTAGATGGTCTGTGTTGTGGGTATGATATATATTGTAGATGGTCTGTGTTGTGGGTATGATATATATTGTAGATGGTCTGTGTTGTGGGTATGATATATATTGTAGATGGTCTGTGTTGTGGGTATGATATATATTGTAGATGGTCTGTGTTGTGGGTATGATATATATTGTAGATGGTCTGTGTTGTGGGTATGATATATATTGTAGATGGTCTGTGTTGTGGGTATGATATATATTGTAGATGGTCTGTGTTGTGGGTATGATATATATTGTAGATGGTCTGTGTTGTGGGTATGATATATATTGTAGATGGTCTGTGTTGTGGGTATGATATATATTGTAGATGGTCTGTGTTGTGGGTATGATATATATTGTAGATGGTCTGTGTTGTGGGTATGATATATATTGTAGATGGTCTGTGTTGTGGGTATGATATATATTGTAGATGGTCTGTGTTGTGGGTATGATATATATTGTAGATGGTCTGTGTTGGGGGTATGATATATATTGTAGATGGTCTGTGCTGTGGGTATGATATATATTGTAGATCGTCTGTGCTGTGGGTATGCTATATATTGTGGATGGTCTGTGTTGTGGGTATGATATATATTGTAGATGATCTGTGTTGGGGGTATGATATATATTGCAGATGATCTGTGTTGGGGTATGATATATATTGTAGATGGTCTGTGCTGTAGGTATGATATATATTGTGGATGGTCTGTGTTTTTGGTATAATTTATATTGTAGATGGTCTGTGTTGGGGGTATGATATATATTGTGGATGGGCTGTGTTGTGGGTATGATATATATTGTAGATGATCTGTGTTGGGGGTATGATATATATTGCAGATGATCTGTGTTGGGGTATGATATATATTGTAGATGGTCTGTGTTGTGGGTATGTTATATATTGTAGATGGTCTGTGTTGTGGGTATGTTATATATTGTAGATGGTCTGTGTTGTGGGGATGATATATATTGTAGATGGTCTGTGTTGGGGGTATGATATATATATTGTAGATGGTCTGTGTTGGGGGTATGATATATGCTGTAGATGGTCTGTGCTGTGGGTATGATATATGTTGTAGATGATCTGAGCTGTGGGCATGATATATATTGTAGATGGTCTGTGCTATGGGTATGATATATATTGTAGATATTATTTTTGTTCAGTGTAAATGGCTTATGTTTTTGATAATATTAAAGTTGTTGGTATGTTTCTACACAAAATGTTATATTCATGTTGTAGATATATATGTACACAGCGTGGAAGGGCTGGCTCCTCCCTGTTGTCGTCATCCTGCTTCTCTGTAGGCTGTTTATTACCTACTTGCAACACCAGTAAGTATTTTTTTCCATAACTAATATCAATGTATCTTTTTTTATTCACGTACATATTTCAAGAACACAACAGGCGATTTGTATATATGTTTGGCCGCCTGATTTTGTAACAATGAAATATTCATACGAATACATAGTGGACATTCGATGGGTTACACTCACTAGTGTGTTTTGCAACCCTGAAATATGTCATGGCAAATTCGAAGGCACGCTGATAGCTATTTGATTGGATCCGGTAAAACAAATCTGAATAACCACTTCGCTGATACGATGTACCTAATCTTTAAAAAATACAAAGGAATCAGCCAATACCACTGTAATGCACCCGATTATTTTTCTTCAAAATTTCAAGCTAGTCTTTTTGTATCAACCAAAAGGTGGCGCGAATAGAAGCCTCGTTTTCGCTATGATATAATCAATGGTTGGAGAGGACGTATAAGAGCGTATCCCTTGGAATGTCGATGATATGAAGTGCGTTCCTTTACGGTCCCTGTGTCGCCTGTAATGTACATGTACTAAACGAGTATACCTTTATACCTGGAATCGTGATGATCTGTTATATTGCATTAGTTGTGTTAATGTTATATTAGTGTATGCATGATGCTGTCCGGTTTTGACGATCACTTTAGAAATTGCATTATTGCTGCTGTATGTATTCCAAACAAGGACAGTCGGCGGACATAGCTACAACTTACCAGGCAGAAGGACATAGGGGTTTGATACCGAAACATACACACATTGTTTTTACTGTGGCGCCGATAAGCTACACTGTATTGACTTTTGTTTCAGTGGCTTCAAACTAACTTTCAACTACTTTGATTCTGGCAAAGAATCCGAAAAGGTATTTCACTACAAATGCAATAACGATTTGTGATTTGTTTCTGTAATATTTATTTTTGAATGATAGTTAAACACTAAATGGTGAAAGAATTGTTTTAAACTTATTAACTACTAAACCATATCAATAAACATAGCTATAAACGCTGAGTCAGATAACGATGGCTAGTTTTACATAATTTCATGAAATCTCTTTATTCATGTATATTTATATGAACGTTGAATTAACTTTCATCTTCCCCCAAGCAGCCGGAGGAGAGTTTGGGGATATCAGACAAGTTTAATCTGGTGTTACAAGTAGCAAGGAAAGTTCAGGTGAGAAAACATTTTCTTTGTCCATACACTTTGTCTAGCATTCCTCTATTACATCAGGGTTCTATTTTTAACAAGCAGAACATGTTCATACTGATATCGTTTGCTGGTAGATATTATTTTCATTGCGATCGCCTTTTGTCCGTCATACATAACGGACAGATTTTTGACTTCTCCTCAGAAGCGTCAGTCAGGTTTTGATGACACTTAGTGGTAATCATCAGTCTGAGGTGGTGTCAGAAGCTATACTCGAGCTGGGGCTGACTATCAGGGGGATAATATGGGGTCACTAAGTATAAAACCTGAAACAATCGTATTTCGACTTCTTTCCAGAAAATATCTGTTAGATTTTGGTGAAACTTAAGGTGGGATCAGAATTATACTGGAAATCGGTCTCACCTTCAAAGGGCCTATGCGGCGGAAGCACAAGTGGTCAATTGGCTAAAATTTCAACAACCTTAGACCAAGATATGGTAGAATAAAATTCCTCTTTCAGGATAGAAAGTTGCTTTATCAAATTTGTGAATTTCTGTTCTCCTGGGTCACTAATTCAATCCCCCCCCCCCCCCCCCCCCCCCAACTGTGCAGGGGTAATGTTTATTATTGTATATATAGGGAATTGGCATTCTTCTGTATTTTTTGTTGATTTGTAGTGGGAAGTAGTTGAAACTTGGTCGGAATTATTATATGATTTGCAGTATAACTATTCTCTCTTTAGGAGGTACGTTTAACTTTATGGCAGTATCACTTTATCATTTAACTGATATTTACTTGCTTTATGTCAATGTTTGTCACTCCCAAACACCATATTGTAAAAGCAAATCCACAATCAAGAAGACATATTTTGTTATAATTGTATTCTCTGTAACTGGTAATAGTTATTTTTAACGCAGGTGTACCGTTAAGGTTAATGGGCCTCTTGTTTTCAAATACTTTAACACTACAATTGGGATACCCTTATTACAGAAAGCTTTTAAAATACAAGTACATTGTAAAATACATTATGAATATTCACATAAAATATGCTAGGTATGTAAATGTTATAATTATGAAATACATATCACTAATTTCATAACATTTCCCTTAGATTCTGTATATAATCTAATTTTAAAATAGTATATAAGGAAATACGAACATTTCAGTTGTAAAATACGATTCCATAATTATCACCTCAATTCGTGATGTTTTTTGCTTGTTTGATGTGTGTTGGCGTTGTTATATAAAGGAGTTCTGTGTTCAGTAATAGTTACATACGTCCTCTGACTTGTTGATATTGGTTCAGGTGTATATTCCTAGTGAGCACATTTCAGTCGAATGTGTTTGTAAAACATACTATGTAATTGCCTCGATCATTACCCATATATAGACATATTTCAATAAGATGAAAACGTCAGTCTAGATATGATGTCTTTTTTTACATCTCAGAATGGTCTAAAAGATGCTGCTGATAGCCTCGAAAAAATCAAAAGGTTGGTGTATATTAATTTTGATACGTAGGGTACATATCTAAAATAATGATCATAATTGTGGTTTGATTAGTGTTTGTTAATCAATGCGAGTACAGCCACAACCATAGTGATGAAAACAAACTAACATCAACACATTAGACTGAAATTAAGGTCCTTTATTTAACATCGACTTAATAGATCGTTAAAAGTTAATCAGAAAAAACAACGCCCTTGTGCATGTTTGATAGACACAGGATAAAATCCCACTTCATTTTACTACGGCAGAGACGTCGACACATGTATATGTATAAATAAATTTTATAGGGAGACAAACCGAGTAATTGTCTGTTTTTATTAATGATGTTAAAAAAGAATCATAAATGATGAAGACCTTCTCGGAGTTACCATAGATGATTGTTTAACAGGGGATAATGTGAACCTTTAAGAGAAAAAAAAAGAATTAGACGCATTCAGTCTTTTCTATCAGAATCATCCGGTTTCACGTTTTCAATTATTTTATTAATCCAAATTTTGATTATTGTTTTAATATATAGTATAATAATGTGAGCCATATCTCACTTTGTTTTTATTGTTCTACACTAATTGATAAAGCAGTCATTTGATAGTCATCAAATGATATGAACACACTAAACTTATGTTACTTAAGTATTAAAGTATTATATAGATTTGGTATATATGATATGTTATTTAAGTATTAAAGTATTATATAGATTTGGTATATATGATATGTTACTTAAGTATTAAAGTATTATATAGATTTGGTATATATGATATGTTACTTAAGTATTAAAGTATTATATAGATTTGGTATATATGATATGTTACTTAAGTATTAAAGTATTATATAGATTTGGTATATATGTGTATGTTCCTTATTCCTGTTATATTTGCACAGTTTACTGACATGGCGACATCAAGCTACACGGCAACTATTCAACGGACTGATGTTTGTCTTCATATTGTCCTGCTTCTTACCGTCCCTGTATCTCTTCAAACTTGGAGGTATGTCATCGTGTGTTTTAATCCTGGTCTTTATGTCCTAAATGTAGAGGTACATGTAACTACACATTGTAGTCCCTAGTGTCTTAAATCGTGGAAGTATATGACAAAATTGTCTGTGTATTTCGTACAACTTTGAAGTACTTCATCGCGTTTTTCACCGTCTTAAAATACGAAGTTTTGTAACAGAATTCACAGTGTATTTCAAACTGTTTGAAGGTACATGTATGTAACCATGCATTTATTGTCGTTGAAGTCGTACTGTCTTATAACAAAATATGTAACATAAGTATATCTACGAATGTATCATACACCCTAGTATGGTGATATATTGAAAATAATAATTGAATTCTTCTGTTGTTTAGCTTCTCCGCTTTTGTTTATATACAATAAAAATATAAAGTAGAATATGTTTGATATATGCGCCACTGCTATGTTCCACTACCTACATGAACGTGATGTTTACGAGGATGTGATTGGTTTCTCCTCTTTTAGTCAAAAGTATCCCATTATCCATCTGTTTTCTACTCCTGTCACTTCAACTACGAATGAAAGTTTATGTCATTTAGATATTTAAAAAAATCCTTGTGCACGATTAGTAGAATATTAAATTGGAATGAAATGAATGAAATGTTTTGAAATAAGACAAAATATATTGTTGTAATAAAAATATTTTTCATATCGATGTAAGTTTATATTTGTTTCTTTATAGCTTTATCTTATTCACACATGCCTTTTGTACGTTTAGGATTAGCATTTGGAGTGAAGTTATTCATCATTAACTATTTCTACAACAAGTATCCACGAATCAAAAGGAAGTATGATTCATCGTACAAGATCTGGATGTCTCTGCCGACAGACGCGCAGTATCAACAGGAGTGTATAAAAACAGAGCTAACCAAAGTAAGATATGTAGGTTTTCAGGTAATGTTTTCATGATTTCTGTGATAGACTTCTTATGGACAAGCTTACAACAAGGGTTTTCGAAAGTTAGAGGTTGATGTAGTCTCTGTTCTCTATCATGATCTCAACGAGAAATATGTTATTTCTTTGTGAGATATGACCGTCGATTTGTTTCCATATAATATCGGTTTTCGTTATGGGGATGTGGCATGACTTGGATTTGACATAGATTTACATGGCGGTGTTATTGATGAAGCAGAAAACACTAACATTTCCTAAATATCTTGCCCTATTTTTTTCCAAGTTTTCAAGGATCGACACTTAAATCTCCCTGCTGTTAATATTTTGCTTCAATTTTATCAATTTTGAGGTCAAATTACGGGTTTGTTGACGGCAGTCTCTTGTTTTTATGCACGAGCTGTGTAATTTATGTCATACCTTTCCTTGGCTGTAGCACAAATTCTTAGCGACTTGAACGGAAATGTATGTGTGTGAATTATTTATTTGTTTTAGCTCGTCTTCATGTAGTTACATGAAGTGTTTTGTACAGGATTGTTTTAAAAAATAGCATAATACTCATATGAGCACAATAATCATTTTTGGAAGTCTAAATGAAGATACAATTTTGAATTGACTTTTAATTATAAATAAGTATTGGATAAGGCTAATAATGTTAGGCAGTGGAGCAATGAATTTGAGATTTTCCGCTATACAATGATATTTTAGCTTTCCACACCGTTTCGTAATGTCACAATTATACCATTAATTGTTTTCATTCCAGTACGTATTTGTGGAGTCAGGGAGTGAGCTAGAAGGCTGTGAAACGGAAATTACAAACCAAGACAAGCAGTTCTGTGAACTGTTTTCACTCCCCCTGGCGGAATCCCCTTTATCAGGTAAGTCTATGAATTCACTCCCTCCGACATATTAATCTAATTAACATGCCAGTCTTTAAATTGTTATCACTCCCTCCGATATAATCGCCTTCACCATGTCAATCTGTAAACGCTTATGTATCTCTCCGACAGTATCCCCATACCAGGCTAATTTATGAACGTTTCTTTCTCTGCTGGACTGGCTCAGGAAAAGAATAGACCATACTATCCAAACAGATTGGTCGAAGGCGGTGACTTATGTGCCCCTCCTTCCATCTCCTTCCCCTCTCACCGAACAATCAAACCCTATACCAGGCCAGTCTGTGAATTGTTATTTCTGACCCCGACAATATGTTTCCTCCTCAGAGTTTTTCCCAGAAACGTTAACGCACACTCTGACATTTTTGCTCATTGAAGTGCTTGTCCATTAACGGTTATCACTCCCTCCGACAGTTTCCACGGCAATAGGGTAGTTTGTAGTCACAAACAAGTTAGAAATAAAACTCGATACATAAAGACAATAACATGAATGGAGAAGACATCAAACCAAAAGAGAAATACATCAATGTTTCATTGCTAATAATCCTCTTGTCATTTTGTCAGGCTGGAAAGGTGGTCGACGATGTACATTGATAAATAAAGACAAGGCATTTGCAGCAGGATTGAAGAATGGCAAGATTTATCTCACAAAAAGGTGATGCAGATTATAGTTTGAGTAAATAACCCTTTTGTGAGTGAATTATTACACAAAAGGTGTATTGGTCTGCGTAAATGACAATTTTGTGAGAGAATTATTACACAAAAGCTGTAATACATGTAGTCTGAGTAAATGACGCATGTGTGAGAGAATTATTACACAAAAGTTGTAATACATGTAGTCTGAGTAAATGACACATGTGTGAGAGAATTACTACTCAAACGTTGTAATAGTCTGAGTAAATTACCCTTGGGTGAGTGAATTATTACACAAGAGGTGAAATACATATGTAGTTTTCAAAATCGCCTTTGCGTAGTTGATTTATTACTCAGAAGGTGATTGTAGTTACGATTTTACGCCAAATGCGGTCTAATCCTGCAAAAGATGACCAGTAATAAACATTCAGTATGATATTTTTGTTGTGAATTTGTCACGCAAAAATTAATCGAGTCTTACAAAACGCCCTATTTGACCATTGCAACCAACGTTTAATACGTAATTTTCATATAAAATTCATATTACAACATATTGAGAAATGTAATTGATGTCTTTGGAATTCTAATGACTTTTCTATGTCAGGTGTATTAATAGAGTTATTGCTAGATATATCAAAACACTATCGTAATATATATATATATCAAGTAAGACTCTTATGTTCCCTTTCAGTTTTATTTGTTTTGAAAGGAAAACGTCTCCGTCGCCGAAGAATATAGTTATTCCATTAACAGATATTGTCAAATTCCAAAAGGTAAGTGTAAACCTGTACAACGTATGGACAATAATAATGTAAACCTGTACAATATATTGGCAATAATAGTGTAAACCTGTACAATATGTGGACAATCCTAATACCTGTACAATATATGGACAATACTAGTGTAAACCTGTACAATGTATGGACAATACTAGTGTAAACCTGTACAATGTATGGACAATACTAGTGTAAACCTGTACAATATATGGACAATAATAGTGTAAACCTTTACAATATATGGACAATAATAGTGTAAACCTGTACAATATATCGACAATAATAGTGTAAACCTGTACAATGTATGGACAATACTAGTGTAAACCTGTACAATGTATGGACAATAATAATGTAAACCTGTACAATATATGGACAATAATAATGTAAACCTGTACAATGTATGGACAATACTAGTGTAAACCTGTGCAATGTATGGACACTACTAGTGTAAACCTGTACAATATATGGACAATACTAGTGTAAACCTGTACAATGTATGGACAATACTAGTGTAAACCTGTACAATATATGGACAATAATAGTGTAAACCTGTACAATATATGGACAATACTCGTGTAAACCTGTACAATATATGGACAATAATAGTGTAAACCTGTATAATATATGGATAATAATAGAAAATATAGTTTTTATCGTCGAGTTTGACTTTGATAAAGTCACAAACGTCATTGTGTAGAATCCCATATTTCCTGTACAATATATCAACATACTTTCTATATACCAATACTATACCATCAATTATGTGTTTTGCCTGCTTTCATCCAATACACTGTATGAGGTAGTATGTGTGTTCTAATTTCCAAAAGTCTTAGGCTTGCCTGTTATTCGATCCATTTGACCATAACACCATGTCAATACTATCTGTTGAAATGAAATGAAAAAAATGAAGACATTTAAATGGACATCGACTATTTAGTCGTTGTGCAGTAAATACTTGGTGGTTTGATCTGTAGGTTCAGTAAATACTTGGTGGTTTGGTCTGTAGGTTCAGTAAATACTTGGTGGTTTGGTCTAACTTAGTTTTTAATATGTACCTTCCCACACGATAGCATTTTGTTTTCAAGAAATGAGAATGCTAGGGCAACGAGAACTGAAACAAGTGTTCGGAAAATAACGGCATCTCTTAGTAATGGTGTATGTCTGTTAAATCTTTGTGTAGACAAAACGTAATGTGTTTAACAAATTTTATCGTGGCATGAGGAACATCATTATATAATTGATGAATATAACACAGAACTTTTATGGTGAAATAAAAAGATGTAATAATAGTAAAGTTTTTTCAGTAAAATTGTGAAGTAAAATGAAAGGGAGTTTGTTGTACTAGTATGTCTGTAAAACGTTCGTGGACTTATCTAGTGTTCTGCTTGCGTTAAGTAAGGTTCCTTGCAAATATTAACATTGACCGCAGATTTGTTCTTTCTGAAACACAGGGGTGATAACTTTAACATTATTGTAGTTAGATAATAGGTCGAGTTGGTTTGCGCAAACTAAGCCTATGTGATTCACAAGTAAATGTTTAAGGTGGCTCTACACAACGTCATCAGTGTCCATTTTCGTGACGTTTTTCCGGAAAAACTACAACTCGGACTCAATTATCTCGAACGAAATATGCATGTACACCGTGTCGTCATATCTGTTTTGCGCATCGGGCATTTCAATATCGTAGTGTAAATTATAGTAACACCTGGTAAACAATAGTACACGTGCGTGACGATGATATGTCAACACCCAATATTGAGATTTTGTTGGGAAATGTGTAATCACACGTACTTAAGGAATAAAGCTCGAATACAAAGACATAAAGTGACTCACGGGAAGACACTTACATGAGACCAGACGACTTCAAGAAGGTCACATATGAAATGCATGGAATGCGGACTGATGTGATTTGTGTACCGACTTCACATGTGCATATCACGTGCTTACACGAGTCCACAAGCAGCTTGATGTCGTTACGATTTTCGCTGTTGAGCGAGTTTCGCTCTGTCGATGAAATCATTTTTACAAATGCGGTACACTTCCTCTGTGAAAATAGTGTTTTGTATAATATCAATATCCCTATGAAAATGCCTGGGTGGGTGCATGTTAGAAAGGCATACCATGCGATAGCTTCTGGTCACATAATTATGTACCTGACATGTTGATATACCGTGCGTTAGCGGGCTTTGGAATGATGTCCAAAGTGTCCATGACCGAGAGTAATTTGGTTCCAATAGAAAATTAAGTTGAAAATTTTGATATTATAATTTTAATTTATTTCCATCACTTCTGATATATGTAAAATGAGATAACTGTCATTGTGTAAATTTTATCCCTCTGCAAAACGTTCCGGGGTTTTTTCAAGAAAGAAATCTCACACCAGGACTAAAGTGATTGTAAAAATGTGAAATAAATTAATTATAAAGCCATGGTGTTTATTTTGTTCAATTACCTACTCTTTATGCATGAATCTTTGTGTATTGTTTGTTTTTAGCTTGTAGATAAATACTTTTATCCGTACAATTTCAATAAAAGAAAAATTGTGTAACGTGTTTTATATATTTTGCGATAAATAAAATATTTGTAGAGTCATAAAAAAACAACGAAAATATGAAAATTGACGAAAAGGTGTTTTTTTGGTATTTTCTCCCAAAAAGTCCCCAAACTATCAGAATGCTTAGATTTTCATAAAATCAACTCTACATAATTGCATAAACAATATATGAAATTTGCAACAATTTTGCTGGTTAAATTTGAAACTGGAGCCTCCTTAATATGGCGTTGCACATGTTTCTGCTTTCTCCTTGATATATGTTTTGTTTGTTTATTTCAACAAGATACGCTTCGTGTCACAAGGAAGGTGTTTTATAATGATTTGTTTCTAGCATTTGGTATAGCAAATCCACATTAAGGTCATTGTGTTTGTATGCTGAACCGTTGCTATCTTGCTTCTACCAATCCTTCCCTCTGCCATTTATCGGGTGATTATCTTAATTAATAACAGAATACGAACTCTTCAAATTTTACCAATGAAAGTACATCGCATTAACTGTGTCTTCATTGAAACGTGAATGTCTAGGACGCTATTAATATCATATCCTGATAGACAAGGTAAAAGGTCATGATGTCTTTTTGACGTGTGCTTGGTTGTTGTTTTCGTATCGCAGAATCGTGGCTGTAGTTCATTTATATAAATATATGTTTATTTCTATTTATTGTTTGTACTCCTAGTTCATTCTACGATTTTCTAATTAATATCAAATGACCAACAGTTGTGTCATTATTTGCATGGTGTATCGGTGTATCGATTTAGCTGTCTAAGCTTTACATTATTGGCGTATCGATTGTACAGTTAGTTCCTACGATATTGGTGTATCGGTTTACAGTGATGATCGTGCGTTATTCGTGTATCGATTTTAAAGTGTATACCTTACATTATTGGTGTATTAATTTTACTGTATAATCTGTTAAATCTTGATGTATCGATTTTATTTTAGACCATACAAATTTTATGTACCGATGTTACCGTAAAATCCTTCAATAATACATTATCGGTGTATTGATATTATGGTGTATGATGTATGGTGATATATCGGTGTATGAGATGTTAGTCGTAGAGTATCGATGGATCAATTTTACATTGTATGTCATACATTATAAGTATTTCTATTTTACAGTGCAAGCCATACAGTTTTCTTCCTGGAAATGGAATGGCGATGGAAGTGGTAGTGACTGGAAACAAGGTGAGACATTATCTAACAAAACAGTCCACACTGATAATTACATTTGTAAACTGGGTCTGTTGGAATACGATTAGATTTCATATCGTAAGAGCGGCTCTAATATATACAAGGTGTAAAGTATTTCGTCTGTTCGAAATTGAATGAGTCCGTATAGAATTGCTACTCTGTTAAGCTGTCAAATTATGTTCACCGAACACATTTTCGAATCAAAACCAACAGCTGTGTGAGCGTGTGAGAAGACAATATATTGTAGTTATTAATCCCGTGGTAATTGTACTACAATAATCGGTGCGTCACCGTGATACATCTAATGAGCGAGACAAGCGAGAGTCTGTAAGTCGTCTTCCCGCTTTAGAGAAATCCGAAGTCTTTCCGCCATATCGGCTCCTCCGTTGGAATTTATCAATGAGTCATCGCTCTTCGCTAATATCAGCAGTAATGGTCCGTTAGTCAGTCATTTATAAGAACTTTGACGGGTATATGCCCACCTGATTGTCGATGCCCGATACCAATGCGTCTGTTAGTCTGTTTCAGGTTTCACCATAGGTCTGTTCGATATATCACCGCGTCTGTAAGTCTGTTTTAGATACCATCGCCTCTGTAAGTTTGTTCCAGATATCATCGCCTCTGTTAGTCTGTTTCAGATATCACCGCGGCTGTTAATCTGTTTAAGATATCACCGCGTCTGTAAGTCTGTTTGTTGCAGATATCAACGCGTCTGTAAATCTGTATGAGATATCATCGCGTCTGTATGTTTGTTCCAGACATCACCGCGCCTGTAAGTCTTTTCCAGACATCACCGCAGCTGTTAATCTGTATGAGATATCACCGCGTCTACGGCTGTCACACGTTGTTGCCGTAAGGCCTGGTTCCATCTTCGTTTATTCGGAGTAAAAGATGTCTGTTAACTTATTTTGGTGTTTTGGTGTCTCCTCAGTTCCTGTTGGTATACTTTTGTATTGACTATTGAGGTATTAGTTTAGTTTATGTTTACTTTCATGAATCAAATGGTGCGGTACAATCATATTACTTTGTTAAGTTAAATACAGAACGACAAATTGTTTACTCGGAACAACAACTAACAAAATATCAGGAAAGGTATTATTCCATAAAATCGGACCATTGATACATTTTAAACTTGAGTTACCGCCATTATAAACCTGTACGAACGGGGACTATACGTAAAGCTACTGTAATGCACGTGCACAGATGAACGACATTGTCATTACAATATGACATCCGTACCTATATGCACTGATACGAATGGGACATAATGTGACAACACTGTGACGTCACATATTGTGTCACTTTTAAACATAGGAATGACCCAACAACACTGTTACTACGACGTGACTACACTGTGCTACACTTGTACAGGAGTACGTTAGGGCTTCACGAGCCACTACGACGTGACTACACTGTGCTACACTTGTACAGGAGTACGTAAGGGCTTCACGAGCAACTACGACGTGACTACACTGTGCCACACTTGTGCAGGAGTACGTTGGGGCTTCACGAGACACTACGACGTGACTACACTGTGCTACACTTGTACAGGAGTACGTAAGGGCTTCACGAGACACTACGACGTGACTACACTGTGCTACACTTGTACATGAGTACGTTAGGGCTTCAGGAGCCACTACGACGTGACTACACTGTGCCACACTTGTGCAGGAGTACGTTTGGGCTTCACGAGCCATATGATATATGTCTGGTATTCATCTCTGTCTGTCGAGTGAAGAAAACGCTCTAAATTTCTTTTGCGGTCATCAGGAAAAAGGTCACGTGATCATCCTGTTACCTCGCGTTCAACTTTGGTTTCCAAACAAACATGCCGAACGGGTTGATATCTAAAATAGAAATTTGTATTCCGTCTAATAACTGACTTACTAAAATGTCGTTTTATGGACAATAAATACATTGTATCATGTTTTTCTGATATGCTGCTATACATGTTCCTACTGGTATCATGCTCGTCTGATAGGCTGCTATACATGTTCCTACTGGTATCATGCTCGTCTGATAGGTTGCTATACATGTTCCTACTGGTATCATGCTTGTCTGATAGGCTGCTATACATGTTCCTACTGGTATCATGACTGGTATCATGCTCTTCTGATAGGCTGCTATACAAGTTCCTTCTGGTATCATGCTCGTCTGATAGGCTGCTATACATGTTCCTACAGGTATCATGCTCGTCTGATAGGCTGCTATACATGTTCCTCCTGGTATCATGCTCGTCTGATAGGCTGCTTTACATGTTCCTACTGGTATCATGCTCGTCCGATAGGCTGCTATACATGTTCCTACTGGTATCAAGCTCGTCTGATAGGCTGCTAAACATGTTCCTACTGGTATCACGCTCGTCTGATAGGCGGCTATACATATTCCTACTGGTATCATGCTCGTCTGATAGGCTGCTTTACATGTTCCTACTGGTATCATGCTCGTCCGATAGGCTGCTATACATGTTCCTACTGGTATCATGACTGGTATCATGCTCTTCTGATAGGCTGCTATACATTTTCCTACTGGTATCACGCTCGTCTGATAGGCTTCTATACATGTTCCTACTGGTATCATGCTCTTCTGATAGGCTGATATACCTGTTCCTACTGGTATGCATGTATTCCGAAACAAAAACCACATTATGAACTCGTTGACCATTTTGTTAATGATGAACGACGAGATACATAAGTAGGAGTCACAAGCATATCCTGTTCTATAAAATTTGAAGAAAGGAAGCTATTCATGTTATTTCTGGATAATATCTCGTCTTTATTTTGCAGACATTTATCTTCGGCGGTATCCTGAACAGGGACGAGGCTTATGACCACATCATGGAAACAGGACTTGAAAATATGTTGCCATGGGCAACCGGTGATCCGATATCAATAGACCAAAATGATTCAGGCATGTCACCGATCACACTAAGGAAAAGAAACAACGGCGGACAAAAATTCCGAAATTTTAGCCTTGCTTCAGAGTATTACGATTCTGATTAAGGTTGATTTAAAATACTCTTATACATATACAAAACACATTTATCGTAATGTTAAAAACCTCATATGGGATCATCGAGGCATTAAATTTCTGCGAGCACCGTTTAAATATTGTGGTGCATGGTGTCAGCACTTCTGTGTAAGTGTATGAGAAATGTTTCAGCAATACACGTACGGTGTGTCCATGTCTTGTTTTGTTGGGAAATGTAGTGTCAATCTTTTCCCAGTGGTACATCACTATATCGTTTTATGATTTTAGCCAACACGCTACTTGTAATGTGGACACTTTTCGCTCATGTTATTTCATGTTCCATTTACGCTACAGATGGATTCATGTAGCAGGTATACTGATATAATATAGACATTATATCATTATAATACAGGTATGATATAGGTATGGTACATGTATAAAGCATATTTGATGTACACGATACAGGCTCATTTTATTATTTTGTGTTACGTGTGCATGTACTGTTTTGTGACGTTTGTTTGACAGACAGAAACTGCCATGTGATGTTATTTTATCAGTATCGGATAAAGGGTTCCTTATCCGAAAAACACAGTACACGTTTTTATTTAGTACGTTACCTTGATGGTTGAACAAATCAAATACAATCCCTCCTAACTGATCAAAACTACTTATTAGCATATAAACTTTAGGTCTCATTCCATATGTAAACTTTAGATATCAAAACAATTGAACCAGCATTTCGATGTCAATAACCGTCTAATGTTGTGTACGCATTTTACTTTTTGTTTGTACATATATATTGTTTTCCTGATGGAGTTTAAAGCAGTACTTCAATTATTAATTGTTTTTCGTTGTGTCAATTAGACTGAAAGTGCACCACTTGTAGGCATCTCTCTCTATACTCTTGTGAGGCATCATATCTACACATGGGTATTTAAGAATGATAAGCATTTTGTCCTTGAATGTCACGAATGGCGAGGACTCTCATAACATCACCAATGACTCTTCGTCAGTGTCATATCTGAACAGTCTACCACAATATTTCTTCACAAACGACTTACATTTTCCGACCGTAATAATTCCTTTTCGTTGTAATATATGTAACCATCAAGCCTCCCGTCATCATAAGTAACAATTTTAAATTCCCTCCACCTCAGTTGTATCTTACTAGGCGCTTCTTTTAAATAGTAACATACCAGCCTCCCATTCGAGGTAATAGCATGTAAACTTTCTCTCCTTAATAGTACTCATACATGAACCTACCTCCCCTTTTTAATAGTAACATTAGTGCGTCCCCTCCTCAGCAGGTTCAAATCAGCGTCTCCTGCTCAATAGTAACATACCAGCCTTTTCTTCTCAGTAAGTGCCCATCATCGTCTCCTCCTCAATAGTAAATACCAGCCTCTCCTTCTCAGTATGTGCCTATCATCGCCTTCTCCTCAATAGTAACATACCAGCCTCTCCTTCTCAGTAAATGTCCATCATCTTCCCCTCCTCAATAGTAACATACCAGCCTCTCCTTCTCAGTAAGTACCCATCATCTTCCCCTCCTCAATAGTAACATTCCAGCCTCTTCTCAGGAAGTGCCCATCATCTTCCTCTCCTCAATAGTAACATACCAGCCTCTCCTTCTCAGTAAGTGTCCATCATCGTCCCCTCCTCAATAGTAACATTCCAGCCTCTTCTCAGTAAGTGCTCATCATCTTCCCCTCAATAGTATCATCCCCATCATCGTCCCCTCCTCAATAGTAACATCCCAGCCTCTTCTCAGGAAGTGCCCATCATCTCCCTCTCCTCAATAGTAACATCCCAGCCTATCCTTCTCAGTAAGTGCCCATCATCGTCCCCTCCTCAATAGTAACATTCCAGCCTCTTCTCAGTAAGTGCCCATCATCTTCCTCTCCTCAATAGTATTATACCCGCCTCTCCTTCTCAGTAAGTGCCCATCATATTTCCCTCCTTAATAGTAACCCACCAGCTTCTCCTTCTCAGTAAGTGCCATCGTCCCCTCCTCAATAGTAACATACCAGCCTTTCCTTCTCAGTAAGTACTTATCACCGTCCCCTCATTAATAGTAACACACCAGCTTCTCCTTCTCAGTAAGTGCCATCGTCCCCTCCTCAATAGTAACATCCCAGCCTCTCCTTCTCAGTAAGTACTTATCACCGTCCCCTCATTAATAGTAACATACAAGCCTCTACTTCTTAGTAAGTGCTCATCATCTTCCCTTCCTCAATAGTAACATCCCAGCCTCCCCTTCTCAGTAAGTGCCATCGCCCCCTCCTCAATAGTAACATTCCAGCCTCTTCTCAGTAAGTGCCCATCATCTCCCCCTCCTTAATAGAACCCTTACCAGCCTCTCCTTCTCAGTAAGTGTCCATCATCGTCCCCTCCTCAATAGTATCACACCAGCCTCTACTTCTTAGTAAGTACACATCATCTTCCCCTCAATAGTATCATACCAGCCACCCTTCTCAGGAAGTGCCCATCATCTTCCCCTCCTTAAAAGAACCCTTCCCAGCCCCTCCTTCTCAGTAAGTCCCCATCATCTCCCCCTCCTTAAAAGAACCCTTCCCAGCCCCTCCTTCTCAGTAAGTGCCCATCATCTTCCCCTCAAAAGTAACATACAAGCCTCTCCTTCTCAGTAAGTCCCCATCATCTCCCCCTCCTAAATAGTAACATCCCAGCCTCTCCGTCTCAGGAAGTGTCCATCATCTTCCCCCCCTCAATAGTAACATACCACCCTCTCCTTCTCAGTAAGTACCCATCATCTTCCCCTCCTCAATAGTATCATACCAGCCTCTCCTTCTCAGTAAGTGTCCATCATCTTCCCCTCCTTAATAGTAACACACCAGCCTCTCCTTCTCAGTAAGTGTCCATCATCTTCCCCCCCTTAATAGTACCATCCCAGCCTCTCCTCCTCAGTAAGTGTCCATCATCGTCCCCTCCTCAATAGTATTATACCAGCCCCTCCTTCTCAGTAAGTGTCCATCATCGTCCTCTCAATAGTATCATACCAGCCTCTCCCTCGCAGTAAGTGTCCATCATCTTCCCCTCCTTAATAGAAACCTTACCAGCCTCTCCTTCTCAGTAAGTGTCCATCATCGTCCCCTCAATAGTATCATACCAGCCTCTCCCTCTCAGTAAGTGTCCATCATCTTCCCCTCCTTAATAGTAACATACCAGCCTCTCCTTCTCAGTAAGTGCCCATCATCTTCCCCTCAATAGTATCATACCAGCCTCTCCTTCTCAGTAAGTGTCTATCACCGTCCCCTCAATAGTAACATACCAGCCTCCCATTCGTAGTAATACAATAAAAGCCTTCCATCCTCTATAATAACATACCTGTCTCATCCATTTTAATAGTGACATAGCGCTGCAATGCTGGAAAACGTAAACAGTCGTTACTATGACCTCGTTTCCGTACGAATTCTCCGTTTTCTTATGTTAATAGTATTTCTTTATCGACTTATGATTTCCGATTTTATCCTTATATTTTGCTGAACATTGTGTTATCAATTGTTTCTCAATTTCATCTTATTTTTGCCAATATGTATTTAGGTTTTATAAACAAAAGGTCTTAAATGAGTTACATTCATGTGAGATTCAGAAACGAGTATAAGTGTTTTCGATTTAGCGAGGTTATACAGTACGTAGTATTTTCATTATTTTCTTATAAAATAACCAAGTATGTCAATAAATATTCACAACAATATATACATTGAAGAACAAAACATTTCTTCATCTCCGACCTGCGCTATTCACGTCTTTATTTTTACTTTTTATTGTGTTATTTGTTTGTGACATTAACGTCACAATGTCATGACATCATGTCAATTATCCCAATTATGACGTCACAGTGGGGATATGCCATGAGTTGTTTCGCAGAAAATATTAAATGGGCGTGATCACTACGTCATAAGCAGATATATTTGTAGCCACGTGATAAATATGTTCACTTTTTTATGAATCTTGTTTCATTAATGCATCATTGATCACGTTGTTTATATGTTATACATATCAGAGCATATTGTACTGGAGTGCCATTTTACACATAAGATATGTTAATAGGGAGCTCTTGAGATCGGTCTGTTTTCGTGATAACATAGCAAACTGGTCGTTCAGTCTACACTGTTGAATAATAAGCAGTTGTAGTAAAAAGGTATACATTGTATCTAGATTATGTCAAGTGTGCAGTTACACCACTCGACGATGAAGTGTGATGTCCATGATACATGTTGTAATGTAACACAGTTACCTAATGTTTTCGAGATTCGTGATGTAAATGAGTTCAAATGTTACGTTTTAGCAAAGTTACAGTGTATCGAATATTTGTGACAGAAAAGAGTCATAACGTGATGTTTTCGCACACTTATATAACGTATCGAATATTTGTGATGTAAATGGGTTAAACTGTGATGTTCTAACAGCGTTTATTACCAAATGTATGGAATATTTCAAACACAATTACACACTGTATCATGTGTGTTTAGTAAACTTGTAAAAACGCGCCCTATTACTCAGTACTGAAGCACTAGGACACAGTTTCCTATGCTATACTTATCTATAGGTTAAAACATGTATGCACTTAAAATATTCTGCTGACGACCTTGTGTGAAGTACCCGGATATCAACGGTAGTATTAAGTTTAAGGAAATAATATCACACAAAACTGTATGTTCAAGGAAGTGTTTTGAATTGTTTCCTTATAACAGTATTGCAAATAATAGCGTCGCCTTTTTTCTGAACAAATGAACCACATCAGAAGTGATCAAGAGCAACGCTAGAGATATCGCTGAACCATGATAGTATCGATCTCTGGAAAGACTTTATTATCAGCTGGTTCACATACAACTACATCATGTCTTACTCATCACACTGAATCAACAATGATCTATTTATAGAATAAAAATGACCAACTGTTTTGGTGTTTGTTGTGGTCAGCATATGGATTTTTTTTTAAATCTATAGTAGTGCATGTACAGGCATCATTAACAAGGATAAGAGTGTATACATAAGTCCGTGTAGGATTACCGTATAACAGATAGGTAAAGAGTGTGGACTAAATGTACGTTGTAAGTATCACCAACATATAATATATAAATCCGTATCTCAGTGCATTATCTGACAGTAATGTTCTTGAAAGCGTTTTAATAAAATATATAATTTTGTTTCATAACTTTATTCATTTTTTAAAAGCATGCGTGACATATTTACTGGAATTACAGTGATTAGTAACAGGTCTATCATGTACTTGGATGGTTATTTTAAAATAGTCTGCCAAAAATTACGACGCTTTAAAAACATTGTATATATTGTATGGTAGTTTACAGAAACCATGCTAATGATTCATAATATAATATATTATTAGCAGAATTATTTATAATGTTATGTTAACACTTGATAGTATAATACAGACACATACATACTTGTAATGTACAAATATTACATACTAATAATCAATTATTGTAACAACATTCTCACGCTTGATTCACCTTCGAAATCTGAACATATCTTTAAATGAACATGTTATTTTACACATATATGAACGTGTGTTTATTACACTCTCCATTTACTTAAGTTTACACAAAACATACGTGTACATGAACGTGTGTTTACTCAAAACATATGTGTATATATTTTGTACGTGTGTAAACACAAAAGACACTTGTACATGTACGTGTGTTTACACAAAGCATACTTGTACATGTACGTGTGTTTACTCAAAACATATGTGTATATATTTTGTACGTGTGTAAACACAAAAGACACTTGTACATGTACGTGTGTAAACACAAAAGACACTTGTACATGTACGTGTGTTTACACAAAGCATACTTGTACATGTACGTGTATTTACACAAAACATACTTGTATATGTATAATTATACATTTTTTGCATACGTGACGTCTTAGAAACGTAGAAATAGGATAGTATACACTCTGCTGGCAAAGACACTTTGGTTATTACAATATATGTATATTTTAACTTTTACATAATTTAAAAACGTGATATATCGTAACAGAACACAACTTCTCAAAAATGTTGAATCGATCAATATAGTGACTGCTATTGAGTCAACCTGTCATAGTGTCATTAACCCTTTCACCACTGTATACCATAATGGACTAACCCATATCAATGCATGGTAGAGTCTACTTAAGTTACATGGGGATGAAAGGGTTAAAACACTTCAAACTAGATTGTTTTAAATTGATAACGGGCAATGGATGTTAAAACTGTTACACATTACTGTATGAATTAGATACGTGCTGTTTTCATCATCTAACCATATCTACATAACGATTCAAACGGGCACATATCTACCGAGCAATCAATTAATATCTACCACCTAGCAAATGAAACTTGATGATGACAGATCGGTGGATAGAAATGATAACTGAGGAGGTTTAGTCTGGCGTATTGTTACCATGGTAATTGTACTCAAGATTACACATGTAACATACGTTTACCAAACAATATTCATTTACCCTTTTCATTCTTTTCGCCTGTATCAGTGTGACTTTTCCAAGCGATATGCAGATATAATTAATATAACTAAACTTATAGATGGCTACTTTAATTAGTTGTGCTGTATACAACAGACGTTTTATTTACCATAGTTACAGTTGCAATGTACGTGCAAGTTTGTATAAGTTGCAGTGTATTTTAAACAGTTAACTAGTTTATGAATGCAAATAGAACATAATGCTATTGATGTCAAAGTGTAAAACTTAGTTAACCAGATGATCAACAGAGATGAAAACTATCTTCTCTGATAGCACCGACCACCGATCGACTATCCAGTCAGCTACTATCCAGCAACTACTAATCATGTCACTAGACATTAATCCTGTTGTCACACTGTCGAGCCAACACTTATCCGATTACCCCACTTTCAAACTTCTACTAATCCTATTGTTTCGAGCCACCAGTAATCTTGTTGTGCCATTATCAAACTATCACTTATTCTGTCGTTTCAGTTTCGAGCCACCACTTATCGTGTTGTCCTACTATCAAATCACCACGTCTGAACCATCACTAATCCAGTTGTCCACTATCAAACTACCTCTTATCCTGTGTCCCACATTCGAGCCAACACTTACGTGAGTCCGCTTGTCCCACTATCAAACGACCACTTATCCGGTTGTCTCACTATCGAACAATTACTAATCCTGATGCCCCATTATCAAACTACCACTAATCCTGTTGTCCGACCCAAACTACCTCGTATACCGTTTCCTACTTTCGAGCCACCAATTATCCGGTTGTCACACTATCGAACTACCACTTATACTGTTGTTCCACTTTCCAGCTACATCTTATCCGGTTGTAACACTATTCAGCCTCCACTGATCCGATATCGTACTTGCCAGTCAGTATTTTGGGGATACTTTTCTGATGTTTAAGCAAAATTGGCACAGTATAACAGCCGTTTCAGTATCAAGCCTTATCTTTGGGAACGTGAGATACCAGCCTAACGATCCATGACGGCAAAAGGAAACGTCCTTTAAACCATTATTAATTACAAGTGCGAAAATCATTTCATAGGTAAACACAGTAACCATTTCACATAGCAAGTGCAGATATCCTTGTATAGGTAAATACACATTTGTATTGACAACACAGGTAAGATACAGCGGTTTGAATATTATAAAGCATGTATTTATAATGACACATACACAACGATATTACAGACATCAAACGGGAAGGAAATGATACACATGTACCACATAAAAAGCATTTCTTATCATTAATATATTAAACCTGAATTTGACAAAATACCAAATCTCATTGTCATTGATTACATAAAAACATGTTTATCTATACAGCAGACAATTAGGGTCCAATGTACAATTGGAAGACCCTTTTCATTTTTATTTCTTTTTCGCCGCTTCCAAAAACCTTTTAGGAATGACACATGACGTCCCAACGCATTGAAGGCATCCTTGATCAAATGATGGCTTCGACATTATCCCATTAGATATGCGTGTTTTCCATTTTTTTCTTAAATGGAAGTGGTCCTACATAAATGCACGTGTACAACAATTGTCCTGGTCTATCAAATCGGATCCTGGACTCCTTTAGTATGTTTAAGCATATTTTTCTATCTTCTATTAATTCTTTCAAAATGTAACCAATTAAGTGCTGAGTTATGTCTCCGACATCATCGATCAGAATCTACCGTCATAGATCTAATTTTAAATTTCATGCAGATTAAATATTCAGTTAACATGTTTTATAACCGTAGTGCTTTATGAATTCCGAAAGCGGATAGACAATATATCTACGTAAGCTCTACACAGGTTTGTTATATATGTTTTGAAGGGTTGTGTGTCAGAAATTTTGTGGTCCTCGTGATCAAGTTAGAAACTAGAAATAATATAAACATAGATATTATCATCCTCTTAATTGAAAAAGCACATGGAATTAATTTGTATTAGTCGTTGTTGGCGATTTCCCTAAATCATTATTGTTCTGGAAAATACATACATGTATCTAACTTACTTCTTCCACCACGTATAATGTACAGTAGTTGGTGTGATGGCGACAATATCATTTTGACTTTCTCGCAGACTTAAAGCTGAAATAAAAGAATGTTGATGATCCGAGTATTGTATGTGATCTCTTTGCTGTTGTGTCTTACTGTCCGTCGTACAGCACATGCGCATGTGCATCATGGTTCCGCCGCTGCTATCGGTGCCTTGTCGCTTTCGTCATTTACGTCCGTCTCCGATTGTCCACGTCCGTTGGCAGCTGTCATGCGCACGGGCTCCATGTTTCTGCTTCCCTTCTACAATGAATAGATCAACAAATATATATCGACTGTTAGACAGAATTGCTTGTACTTCATAGCACCATGGTTTACTGACAAGGGCATGGGTCAACATGCATGGCTTATGTTAACCCTCCCTATACAAAGTATACACAGTTGGTAGCATATTACATACAAATATATTGTAACATTAGTATGAATTAAAGTGACTAGTACGTTTATTAAAGTTTAATATGAATTCAAATGATATTTTGAAATGAAAATTGCAATAACATCTACAGTATATGTAGATAACAGTTTTCAAATGACAGATATAATAAGCAGTGATGAAATACATACAGTACAGAATCACACAAATAAATTTTGTTTCAGGAATGAATTCCTATTACATCGTATCTAGAAACAGTATTGACACTATAAAATAGGCTATATATCCATACATTGTATTGATCGAACGTGTATGTGCGGTTCACTAGGCGTTTTCTTGTTAGCAATAATTCATATTAGACACGCATCTTTTTTTATTCAAACGAGATAATTCTGATGATACACGAGGGAGTAACTTATACCACTGACCTTTTTCTTGTACCTGTGAACAAGAATTTCCACCACTAGGAGAATCGCCCCAACTATGAGCCCAAACAGGAGGACTATAAAGGCAAGTGATAGGTCGGCGAGCGAGAGTGGTCGGGCTGTGATCTTGGCGGTCTCCTCTCTGCTCACATAGTCGTCCAAGTCGGTTTCCGTACACTGTCCTTTCTTGAACCATTTTTTGTACAGTAGGTACATGTCCCCAGCCTCTCGTATTTCCCTGATAGCCTCAGAGAGTTCGTTACACAGTCCCGTGGTGGCCTTGCTGCATGCAAATCCAATCTGGCTAATGGCTATCGTTTCTCCCACCACCATCAGGTCACAGTTTTTAGAAGCAATGTAGTCGGCTTCCGTACTCTCCACTATGGCGGCGTATCCTTTAGGAGAATCTCTTATTTTTTTCATAGCACCCCCAATATCTTGGAAATTGTTGTCGATGAGGTTCATATAAGCCAGTATCTTTCGGTATACTGGGTCATTTGAAACACTCAGCTTGTTAATCAGATGTACATTTTGCCTGGTTCCATAAGGGGTGAGAGTTTGTGCCGCCATCTCGTGGAATGTCTTGAAAGGAACGAGGGGTTGATTTGGGCCCCTTGCAAGCAGCAGGGCCGCGAGGTTAGCGGTATAGGCGATGATCATGAAGAAGATGAAGCTGAACCACATACAGACAACAATCCTCCCGGCCGGTGACTTCGGAACCTCTTTGTAACCTAGAACATACAGAAAGTTTAACAGTGACTAATGCAGCTTTCTCTACACAGTACCATAGACAAGAAGCACATATAGTGATATTAGCGTTATATTGTATCCTAACAAATAAATTCTTGCATTTTCTTTTACTATTTAAAATACGACCATATATGCTGACAGTAACTTTGGCATGTCTTCCTGTCCTCGAACTGTTGATTTGCCATATGCTGTTTTGTCAGTGCGTTACCAATCCCCTATACAATACAATATGCTAGTGGCGAATGGTATTGTCATGATCACTTGACTTTCTATTTGTGGGTCGAATTTCGTCTTTGTCTGTTTCACGAGTTGGTAAAATTAGTTGGTCTTCAAACAAATTATTGAGCTGCAAAGCGGTTCATTTTGAATCTGTTCATGGCTATGCTATCGATGTATATGAATAACTTTTAGTGAAGAACAAGTCAATGAGTTTATATGGAATAATAGACTGCCCATGACGGAAATTGGATAATTGCTTCATGTCAGTTCATATTGATGATGATCATTGGTACAGTTTGTACATGCATTATTAGCGATGAATTACCCTGTGTCACATGGGTTTATACTATGGATGAATAACTGTCCGGGCGTATCTCTGAATGAATAGCTGTCTATGAGTAGTTATGGATGAAGTATTGTCCAAAGATATACTAGACGATGGCAATGACTATTTACGTAAATTATTGAATTAATGACGTACAGTGTGGATGAGTTTACTTTTGCTGTCTTACTGTCCATATACTATTATTGAATAACGGAGTGACGTTAGTATACTATACATGAATTATTGTGTCACATGGGTATATTATTTGTGCAGTTTAAGTACCACGTGAGAATAATTCGGATGACTTACCTTGCCATGTCAGCGTACTATGAACGAAAAAGAAGGCGTTATTGGCAGTGAAGCTGTTTCTGGAGTGCGTTGGGTCCTCATCTTCGGGTAACTGACCCCACTCGGATGGACTGAATTTGTTGATGACAATAAGTACGGCACCCATTATCCAAGAGATGACCATCACCAGTATCCACACTGGGAGAGAGTAGGGCTCGAACAACACCTGTAAAATAGAAACCATTAACAGCCCGGCAATTCTGAATAAATTGATGACACAAAAGTAAGACAATTTTGCATTGATATGTGCTAAATAATACTTCTTTCAATAATTCATGAGGAATTTTAAGATGGGATATAGGTTCTGTCAAAAGCAATAATCCAGGAAGTTCGCTCTTTAAAAATAGATTGCGGGAATATAAACGTTAATATATATGCAAACATTATTTTTTTATATTAACTTTTCCCCATCTATAATAAAAGATCCAATACCTTGAGTGGATCGTTTTGGGTGGAAGACATTTTCATATGTTCCTGTGACCTTACTTGAGCAGATTGTCGTGTATGGCCGAATGTTTGTGTTCTCGTGAGCTACCTTGAACAGATTGTCGTGTATGGCCAAATGTTTGTGTTCTCGTGAGCTACCTTAAGCGGATCATTGTGTGTGACATTCATTTTCATTTGTTCGTCTGACTTACCTTGTTATCATTTGTTCGTCTGACTTACCTTGTAATCATTTGTTCGTCTGACTTACCTTGTTATCATCTGTTCGTCTGACTTACCTTGTTATCATTTGCTCGTCTGACTTACCTTGTTATCATTTGTTCGTCTGACCTAAATTGTTATCATTTGTTCGTCTGACTTACCTTGAGCGGATCATTATGTGTGACTGGCTTTTTGATGAGTATCCGGTGGCCACTGTTAATGATAGGACTTGAGAAGTCCACCACTGTCTGTCGCTTCTCTGTCGTTATCATTGGTAGTGCAGCAATTTGTGCGTCCTAGACATGAAAGAGACTCGAATTATAATAAATGAACGTTATTTACTTGCCAAAATTATATGCAGCACTCTATTTTACACATATATTGCCAATAATATCAAAGTTTTACTTTATACACAAACAATGTACATATTAACGTGTTGCAACGTTTCATGATCGACTGGTCCGTTTTTCGTAGCTCGGACCAGTCGGTCTTGAAACATTGAGAAACGTTTACTCGTTCCCTGTGTCATATAGCTTGACAAAGGAGCCAGTTTGTCTTGTACCGTTGCGACACGTTTAACACGTACATTGTGTTCAAAGTAAAACGTTGATATTACATATTTCCAAGCTGATGGATCTTCTTCCTACTGCTAGTGCAATAAATTGTTGTTATACTGAAAATAAGAAAACTTCTTTTATGTTTTGACAATAAAATAGCGCGTTCCAATTTCCATTCCAATTTACACAAGAGACAAACACCAAAACCAGTACGATTTTACGTTATTTAGGAGCATTTTGAGGCATCCTGGTCACTCTGCAGTAGACGAGTGACGTCAATAGCTGTTCAAGTGCAGCGGAAACATAGAGGCCTTTCGATGTCGGGCTATTGTTCATTTCGTCAACAATAATCAGTTTCATGATGTTTCGGGATCCGTTGGGATCATTGACGTCGTTAACCAACGCGAACGGTTACTTTATTAAAAATAAGAACAGTTACGGACGTTATGTCACAGTTATAACATTGCACACCGCTTGAAGTCATGTCACATTAAACAATAAATAGAAAAATGTATATGTTATTGATTGCAGTTCCAGAAAAATAGGAATGAGTATTTACAACGAAGAATTACTCATCAAAGTACAGTGTGGTGCGACGGTGTTCTGTAAAAATCAAGTTATCTTCTTCATCAAAATAATAAATAATGCGTCGTTGCTAGCACAAACTTACCCCAGCGATGAGTTCGCCAATAGCTCCGTTCCAGTTACCGCCCACCTCGCTGCCGTAATTGCCGTCCTTGACGTAGGCGAGAGTATAGTTGAAGTCTGAGATCCTCGACACTCTCTTGAGCAGATCAATCATAAAACCCTCTGTGCTTCGCCCATCACGCTCCATAACCCATGGTGGGGACTTCAATTGAAAAATGTGTTTCGTTTCTAATTTAAACGTTGAATTTACAACCTTGTTGATGCACCACAATTTTCAGTTAACATATTTCAGAAAAATTATTAAATAAATAAAAAATACGGATGCTTAGACTAAAACAGTTTTTTTACCAAGAGAATGACACAATTTCATTGGAGTATAAGGGAGTGAACTGGACGTTATCATTAGATAAATTGATATTGAATCGGAACTTTGTCAACATGTTTGTAGACAAAATGGTACGACATTGTTCATTGTTATAAAGTGTTTTCCTAAGAGACTGTGGCATCAAACATAATAAGTGGGGGAATCGAATGCATAACGTTTCATATTTTGATTAAGATAAAATAATACTGAAATTTAAATTCTTAATTTTAAAATAACTTACCAGTAATGTTATAACTTTGTAGGTTGCACCCTGGGCCTGTAAACAAATAAAATACCAACAATTAAAGGTGTATTGCCTGACTGTATCAGCTACAGGAGTAATGTTCAATGTAACCACTTTGTAGGTTACACCCTGGGAATGTAAACACATACAATGACTGTATTAGCTACAGGAGTAATGTTCAATGTAACCACTTTGTAGGTTACACCCTGGGAATGTAAACAAATACAATGACTGTATTAGCTACAGGAGTAATGTCCAATGTAACCACTGTGTAGGTTACACCCTGGGAATGTAAACACATACAATGACTGTATTAGCTACAGGAGTAATGTTCAATGTAACCACTGTGTAGGTTACACCCTGGTACTGTAAACAAATACAATTACTGTATCAGCTACAGGAGTAATGTCCAATGTTACCACTTTGTGGGTTACACCCTGGGACTGTAAACAAATACAATGACTGTATCAGCTACAGGAGTAATGTTCAATGTAACCACTTTGTAGGTTACACCCTGGGACCGTAAACAAATACAATGACTGTATCAGCTACAGGAGTAATGTTCAATGTAACCACTTTGTAGGTTACACCCTGGGACTGTAAACAAATACAATGACTGTATCAGCTACAGGAGTAATGTTCAATGTAACCACTTTGTAGGTTACACCCTGGGACTGTAAACAAATACAATGACTGTATCAGCTACAGGAGTAATGTTCAATGTAACCACTTTGTAGGTTACACCCTGGGACTGTAAACAAATACAATGACTGTATCAGCTACAGGAGTAATGTTCAATGTAACCACTTTGTAGGTTACACCCTGGGACTGTAAACAAATACAATGACTGTATCAGCTACAGGAGTAATGTTCAATGTAACCACTTTGTAGGTTACACCCTGGGACTGTAAACAAATACAATGACTGTATCAGCTACAGGAGTAATGTTCAATGTAACCACTTTGTAGGTTACACCCTGGGACTGTAAACAAATACAATGACTGTATCAGCTACAGGAGTAATGTTCAATGTAACCACTTTGTAGGTTACACCCTGGGACTGTAAACAAATACAATGACTGTATCAGCTACAGGAGTAATGTTCAATGTAACCACTTTGTAGGTTACACCCTGGGACTGTAAACAAATACAATGACTGTATCAGCTACAGGAGTAATGTTCAATGTAACCACTTTGTAGGTTACACCCTGGGACTGTAAACAAATACAATGACTGTATCAGCTACAGGAGTAATGTTCAATGTAACCACTTTGTAGGTTACACCCTGGGACTGTAAACAAATACAATGACTGTATCAGCTACAGGAGTAATGTTCAATGTAACCACTTTGTAGGTTACACCCTGGGACTGTAAACAAATACAATGACTGTATCAGCTACAGGAGTAATGTTCAATGTAACCACTTTGTAGGTTACACCCTGGGACTGTAAACAAATACAATGACTGTATCAGCTACAGGAGTAATGTTCAATGTAACCACTTTGTAGGTTACACCCTGGGACTGTAAACAAATACAATGACTGTATCAGCTACAGGAGTAATGTTCAATGTAACCACTTTGTAGGTTACACCCTGGGACTGTAAACAAATACAATGACTGTATCAGCTACAGGAGTAATGTTCAATGTAACCACTTTGTAGGTTACACCCTGGGACTGTAAACAAATACAATGACTGTATCAGCTACAGGAGTAATGTTCAATGTAACCACTTTGTAGGTTACACCCTGGGACTGTAAACAAATACAATGACTGTATCAGCTACAGGAGTAATGTTCAATGTAACCACTTTGTAGGTTACACCCTGGGACTGTAAACAAATACAATGACTGTATCAGCTACAGGAGTAATGTTCAATGTAACCACTTTGTAGGTTACACCCTGGGACTGTAAACAAATACAATGACTGTATCAGCTACAGGAGTAATGTTCAATGTAACCACTTTGTAGGTTACACCCTGGGACTGTAAACAAATACAATGACTGTATCAGCTACAGGAGTAATGTTCAATGTAACCACTTTGTAGGTTACACCCTGGGACTGTAAACAAATACAATGACTGTATCAGCTACAGGAGTAATGTTCAATGTAACCACTTTGTAGGTTACACCCTGGGACTGTAAACAAATACAATGACTGTATCAGCTACAGGAGTAATGTTCAATGTAACCACTTTGTAGGTTACACCCTGGGACTGTAAACAAATACAATGACTGTATCAGCTACAGGAGTAATGTTCAATGTAACCACTTTGTAGGTTACACCCTGGGACTGTAAACAAATACAATGACTGTATCAGCTACAGGAGTAATGTTCAATGTAACCACTTTGTAGGTTACACCCTGGGACTGTAAACAAATACAATGACTGTATCAGCTACAGGAGTAATGTTCAATGTAACCACTTTGTAGGTTACACCCTGGGACTGTAAACAAATACAATGACTGTATCAGCTACAGGAGTAATGTTCAATGTAACCACTTTGTAGGTTACACCCTGGGACTGTAAACAAATACAATGACTGTATCAGCTACAGGAGTAATGTTCAATGTAACCACTTTGTAGGTTACACCCTGGGACTGTAAACAAATACAATGACTGTATCAGCTACAGGAGTAATGTTCAATGTAACCACTTTGTAGGTTACACCCTGGGACTGTAAACAAATACAATGACTGTATCAGCTACAGGAGTAATGTTCAATGTAACCACTTTGTAGGTTACACCCTGGGACTGTAAACAAATACAATGACTGTATCAGCTACAGGAGTAATGTTCAATGTAACCACTTTGTAGGTTACACCCTGGGACTGTAAACAAATACAATGACTGTATCAGCTACAGGAGTAATGTTCAATGTAACCACTTTGTAGGTTACACCCTGGGACCGTAAACAAATACAATGACTGTATCAGCTACAGGAGTAATGTTCAATGTAACCCCTTTGTAGGTTACACCCTTGGACCGTAAACAAAAACAATGACTGTATCAGCTACAGGAGTAATGTCTAATGTAACCACTTTGTAGGTTACACTCTGGGACCGTAAACAAATACAATTACTGTATCAGCTACAGGAGTATTGTTCAATGTTACCACTTTGTATGTTACACCCTGGGACTGTAAACAAATTCAATGACTGTATCAGCTACAGGAATAATGTTCAATGTAACCACTTTGGGGGTTACACCCTGGGACTGTAACCAAATACAATGACTGTATCAGCTAAAGGAGTAATATTCAATGTTACCACCTTGTAGGTTATACCCTGGGACCGTTAACAAATACAATGACTTTATCAGCTACGGGAGTAATGTTCAATGTAACCACTGTGTAGGTTACTCCCTGTGATTGTATACAAATACAATGACTGTATCAGCTACGGGAGTAATGTTCAATGTAACCACTGTGTAGGTTACACACTGGGACCGTAAACAAATACAATGATTGTATCAGCTACAGGAGTAATGTCTAATGTAACCCCTTTGTAGGTTACACCCTTGGACCGTAAACAAACACAATGACTGTATCAGCTACAGGTGTAATGTCTAATGTAACCACTTTGTAGGTTACACTCTGGGACCGTAAACAAATACAATGATTGTATCAGCTACAGGAGTAATATTCAATGTTACTCCTGTAGCTGATACAGCCATTGCATTTGTTTACAGTCCCAGGGTGTAACGTACAAAGTGGTAACATTGGACATTACTCATGTAGCTGATACAGTCATTGTTTCAATAGAGTGCAGTGCAATTCACTTTTGGAAAACTGTTATAACATCGTATTGGTGCAATCCCATACGTTCATCACTTAACATTGTTGTATTAGACATTACTCCTGATACAGTCATTGTATTTGTAGTCATTGTTTTTGTTTACGGTCCAAGGGTGTCACCTACAATGGGGTTACATTGAACATTACTCCCGTAGCTGATACAGTCATTGTATTTGTAGTCATTGTTTTTGTTTACGGTCCAAGGGTGTGACCTACAAAGGGGTTACATTGAACATTACTCCCGTAGCTGATACAGTCATTGTATTTGTTTCCGGTCCCAGGGTGTAACCTACAAAGGGGTTACATTAGACATTACTCCTGTAGCTGATACAGGAGTAATGTTCAATGTAACCCCATTGTAGGTGACACCCTTGGACCGTAAACAAAAACAATGACAGTATCAGCTACAGGAGTAATGTTGAATGTTACCACTTTGTAGGTTACACTCTGGGACTGTAAACAAATACAATGAATGTATCAGCTACAGGAGTAATGTTGAATGTTACCACTTTGTAGGTTATACCCTGGGACCGTTAACAAATACAATGACTTTATCAGCTACGGGAGTAATGTTCAATGTAACCACTGTGTAGGTCACACCCTGGGACCGTAAACAAATACAATTACTGTATCAGCTACAGGAGTAATGTTGAATGTTACCACTTTGTAGGTTACTCCCTGGGACTGTAAACAAATAGAATGACTGTATCAGCTACAGGAATAATGTTCAATGTAACCACTTTGTGGGTTACACCCTGGGACTGTAAACAAATGCAATGACTGTATCAGCTACAGGAGTAATATTCAATGTTACCACTTTGTAGGTTACACCCTGGGACTGTAAACAAATACAATGACTGTATCAGCTACAGGAGTAATGTTCAATGTAACCACTTTGTGGGTTACACCCTGGGACTGTAAACAAATACAATGACTGTATCAGGAGTAATGTCTAATACAACAATGTTAAGTGATGAACGTATGGGATTGCACCAATACGATGTTATAACAGTTTTCCAAAAGTGAATTGCACTGCACTCTATTGCTATGTCGTCCATCATCAGTGATGGCATTGGCCAAAACACACCACTGAAACAGACGGACGGGCATGGAACCCTTTAAATATATGAAATTTCAAACATAAGAGGAGCACTGGCTTATCAACACCTTGGACCTGTAAATAACAGCAATTAAAGGAGACTTGCCTGACTGTATAATCTACGCCATAAAGTCTTCTAATTGAAACCGCTAGCTGCTGCTGGTTAATTACAATTACAAGTATTCTCACTTGTGTGTTATACCATCTGATAGTTCGCTCGTTAGGGCGGGGGATGCATTTATTTACGTTTACGAACTGTAACACCAAATTACCTAAGAATGATGTTCAATATCAAGATTTGAAATGTCAACATGTACGGTATGGTATGTTGGCGGGTGTCTGATATATTTACCGACATACAGAACTAAACATCTTTAGAAAGTAATGGTAAAACCACTCGTACCCTTAAAGTACGTACAACTTTTATTCTCTGGTCTGCGTTCAAATTTATATAAGCAAACAATTAATATGTATCAAAGATCCGTATGATTAATGTGCTCGCCTTCGCACGAAGACAGGCGGGGTTCTGTACTAGATAGACAGATAGACCGACTGCGGAAAACTTACTCACGAGAAGCTGACTTATCTTTGATTCAATCTCTACGTAACATTATAATGTTAACAGTCTGCGATAAATTAACAGACTACACACTGTTTAGCGAGCAGCTTCTATTCCGAGTCTGTTACATATCCCATGAGTGACACTGTCGTAAACTTTCCGCTATTAAATTGAATCGATTAAGTGTAGATATTTAATACAAGGTTTTATTAATTCATGTCGAGCTGAAAAATACAATAATAAAGGATTGGCAATATATAGGAATTATTTTTTTCGAAAACGACGTAAGAAAGATTCCATTGGTCCGGAAATATTTCATCCTGGGTCATACGGTAAGCATGACCCCGAGATTGTACGTGACAGAGAGTGACGTCGACATCCGGTTCGGGTATATTTTTTATCCTTATCCTTATTACAACTAGTAGCAAACTTAAATCGGTCCGGGTGACGATTGGATAGAGGTGTGGAGGAGCAGGAAAGAAATCTAAGCATGATCTTTACTTTTATTTATAGCATTTAATACCTCCTCAGGCATAGTCTTTTAAATAGTTTGAAAGAGCTGAACACATATGGTCTGTATAACATGAGTTTTCACGGGGCTATTATTTATTGCTAGATTCTGTATCACTCTCAGCACCGCAGGGTATGCATATGCACGTATATCAAATTATTCTCAATTGATAACATTTCGATGAAACAGAGACAGTTGTGAATTTGCAGACATTCGACCTTTCCAACCCTAGTTCGCAACGATATAGCGGCGTACACTGTACACATCACACACAGCGCTAAAATTGGTGGGAATATTTGCAGGCCGGCCAAGTCGTTAGTGTATACCATACCTTCCTATCTCTCGAGTGGCCGAACGATGACCATACACTACATGTTTACAGCTTGCAGACGACCATCATGCGTTCGAGCCAACAGAAAAAAACACAAGTTACAGCTTATAACTGTGAGAAGTCGAACTGCGAGATTTCCTCTGACAAGTGAACTGACCAGGATGCGTTCGTGATTTGTCGTAGTCATAGGGAATATATCTTAAAAGCAGAAAAAAGTAGTTCACCGCGGCAGGTGTCTGTTTCGTTTGTTATTCCACCAGCAGCCGCGGAGATACAGATCACTTTCCTGAGCGCGCATCCTTCCATCTGGGGATTAGAATACCGCCATGTTGGAGCAAGTCTGTGAAATGAAGGTTTTTGTGAGAAGCTCTTGCTGTGAGCGATAAACAAGGATGAAGGACTTTGGTACTGGACGGGAGTCCTTGGCACTATAAACAGTATCTATCATGCTAAAGACATTATTTGCCATTTTATAGATAAGCGCTCGTATGATTTCAAAGTATTTTTGGGACATTGCCAGAAATGTTTAACGTTTCGTGGTGTTATCAGCGTAATGTTAGTTCTACTTTTCACTACCTAACATTACCGTGCTGGATATAGGAGGTCTGACACAGAAGTACCTGGCCTGTGTCTTCTCTCAAAACGAACACAGAAGAACCCAAACAATTATCATAAGGGTGTTACCTAGGTCTCTCGTACATATTTATGTACGTGTACTATTCGCACAACGCAGTATGTTTTTGTCGTACAATGCACATGACTTCCTACCATGTTTTGCTAAATTAATTCTAAAAAAGCGAATAATTACACCGGAACGCGAACGCAGTTAACAAAGGGAAAACATGCAAAACTGTAAACAAAACGTATGATTTATGTATACAGAGCCCAAGTCTTAACCCAACTATCCATTTCAACTTCCGTTTATTACTGATTATCTTGGGATATAAATTATTATATATAGATACATGTATAACGGGTTCTTAAGAAAGGGGCCAAATAATACATAGTTTAGGATGGTCGGGTGGGGCCTATCACCAAGATGACCGGGGTTCGATTCCCCTATCCGACGTAAAAAAGGCATTGGGTCACCTGTCCGACCACTTAGATTTTCTCCGGATAATCCGGGTTTCCTCCCACATTAAGACCTACGTGCGCTTACATCCTGGCCAACAAGAGTGATTTATCTAGTTGAATTTTTTTTTTGTAGAATAGATAAGTTTCTATTTAATGAGTACAAAGGTTAAACAGTGAAAGTGTCTCCCTTTGTACACCTCTACAATGTTGGTTGAATTTGCATACCGTATCGATATTACCAATACCACTATGTGGTATTTGGAGGTAGCCTTATGCTTGTGAAATAGTGTTTGATTCGGTTGGTTTGTATTTTACGTCCTAAAACCCTATGGTCATATATGAAGGTGGTGGAGGAAAAACCCAAATTGATATTGTTCATGATATACCAAGGCGATTGCATACATGTAATTTGGTATTCAGAGATGTTTCAAATTTTCGTCAAGTATACTTGTTCTTGACTACGATGTTCTTTTCCTTGAACGCTTGAGGTACATGTAGTATAGAGGTCACCATTGTCAGGTGACCCCTGGACAAGACGTTGCCATCTTTGATCATTTTAACAGTATATCTTCCTTTAAAAATGACAGTGATGACAGCTTTTGTCAGCTTTTACTACCAGGCTTACACGAGTATCCGGAATGTATCCTATACCAAACCTACACACACAAAAACATCATCAAAGCGTCCAACCAAACCACAAACTTAGTTATGAAATTAAACCTACGATCTGGAAACCAAGCTCACGATACATAATGTACACGCACAAATCAGGTCACGGAATTTCTAGACAGAGACGTTTAGAATTGTAAAAATGTATCAATATCAACTGAACATTTGAATGTTGGTACAAGTACCTTTAACATACGAGTGCATATCATGCGAATGAGCAAGAAAATGCTCTGACAAAAAAGTGATCTTATTACTAAATCCAGTTCTTCCCAATAGAGCCACGCGTGGTGTCATGGTGTAAAGACTTAAAACATATCCTTGAATACATATCTAAATAAGTAATAGGAATTGTTCACGTGAACAGCAACACGTGATTGTTACGCGGGTTGGTTAACGTCGCAGAGGAGAGTGTAAATGTGAGTTGAGGACAAATAATAGTGAGAGAGAAAATGGGTAAATGTAGGTGGTAGGAGTAAATGTAGGCGGAAGGAGTAAATGTAGGCGGCAGGAGTAAATGTAAGCGGAAGAAATAAATGTAAGCGGAAGTGATAGCTATTGGCGGAAGTGGCTAGTGTGCCTGGGAAAAGTTAGGTCCTATTAACAGCTAAGGTTATTTAAGGAAGTTCCTCAACGTGTGTAGTGTATGCGTGCTTGCGTGTGTGTATGTAGGAGACAGGGTATGTTGGTGTGCTTGCCTCCTTGTGATAGCGCGGATCTGATGCCGACTTTATAGTGATATCTCACTGAAATGCCATGCCGAAGTCACCAAGCACAGAATTCCGTCCGGTCACATTATACTGACAACGGGTGAACCAGTTGTCGCCGTTCCTCTTAATGTAGACAGAAATGGCTAATGTAGGCGGAAGGGTTATGTTTAGGATTGAGGAGAAAATAAAAGGCGGACGGGTTCTAGAAGAAGCCTGTTAAGACACCGGTCGTCCAATCAAAGACGAACATTTTATCAGCATCAAGACAGGCGTTAACAAACTGACGCGGCTGCCACTAGCACGGTGAACTCTGTTGAAAGGTCAATGTGTTCTGTAAAACTACAATGGAATAGAAACATTTTGACCACGGCTAGTTCTCCATTGACTGAACTATGTTGGGGGGCCTCACTTAGGGTTCCAACTAATCACATCCATTACCCACTGCATGCCCAAGGCCGATCAGCGAGGTAAAATGAAATTGGCACCAGCAAAGGCACACCCAATTCAAAGAACGCGTACAAATTAAAATGATTTACATGAACATTTTAGCTTTTACAATCAAATTAACAGAGCCATGCAAGTAGAGATACCAATCGTACATGTATATAACGAAACAAAAAATATTGTCTGTTTACTTGGACGCAACATAACTTTATAACTGGCAACGTAATACAAACAGCTCACATTTCGGGGTGATTTTTGCTTTTGATACGGGAGAGGAGAAATATTTACGATGAACCGAACTTTGTAAGTTTATTGTTTTGTTTGAAGTAATGTGTTGTATTCTAATCATTAAAACGTGCCTCTATAAACCTTATATATATATATGAATTAACCAAGTTTTGCTGCTGCGCTAGGCGATTAATGTCGGTCTGGTTAATTGTACGGAGAGTGACCTGCAGACAGATGATACGTCGTTATCAGACCTGAGGATGGTGCGGGGGACATGGTATGCTAGGAGGGCTTGGTAGCACTGATAACGGGGAGTCGTCTGGTACGGGATGACCCCTCCCCAATACAGCGTGACTCTCAAGTACAGCATATACAGAGGGGCGTCGTCTAGTATAAGTACTTAGTACTCCTTTGTGTTTCTACGTCTATGTAGGAAGTTTATAGAAAGCGTTTTAATGTCAACCACGGTTGCTGCAACATTAAATCTGAATGACTGTTTCAGTAAAATATAACACTTTCCAGCGAAGAGGATTCTTAGAATGGAACCTGTGCTGGAAAACATCATTAAGTAACAATAAACATACATGTACATAATGACAGTACAGCTAAATATGTGTAAATACGTACACTTACCAAATAGGTGTGTATAAACACCAAATAAAAACTTTTCCATATGCACAACTAAGCGCATGCACATAATATATCACAGACAAACACACATTTGTTATTACAAAATACAAATAAATGTACGTTAATATACACACTAGCTGAACATGCATGCACTAACACTTAACACTTGTGTGCATATTCACAAATGAGTGCGTGCACATAACTAAAATTTAACACATGTGCATACACCTATTATCACTAGCAAAACACGTATACATCACTTATCAAGCGTGACGTCATTAGAATCTGACGTCAAAAGTTACGCTATTAATTCCCACACAGGTCTTTCGTCGTTTTACTTTTCATAAAAAAAAACAATAGTTTTACCGTTAGATTCACGAGTATGACACTCGTGGAAACAATGGGTATTATGTTAAATATGTCTCCACTTAAAACCATGAAATATGGCCTATATACATAACCTGAATCTGCCCACATAAACACTTACTAAACACTCGAATGTATATACATATAAACGCTAATTAAACTCATATACACTAATAAATATGAATATACACGTGTTCTTAAGCATTAAAAAAACGTGCATATATCATTCTAAACACGTACATAAACACAGACTAAACACCGCACATATACACTTACTAAACACGTACATATACACTTACTTAACACGTGTATATACACTTACTAAACACGTACATATACACTTACTTAACACGTGCATATACACTTACTTAACACGTGTATATACACTTACTTAACACGTGCATATACACTTATTAAACACGTACATATACATTAACTAAACACCGCAAATATACACTTACTAAACATACATTAACACAAACTAAACACAGCACATATACACTTACTAAACACAGCACATATACACTTACTAAACTCGAACATATACATGTATATACACTAACTTAACACGAACATATATACACTAATTTAACACGAACATATACACTAACTTAACACGAACATATACACTAACTTAACACGAACATATATACACTAATTTAACACGAACATATACACTAACTTAACACGAACATATACACTAACTTAACACGAACATATATACACTAATTTAACACGAACATATACACTAACTTAACACGAACATATACACTAACTTAACACGAACATATATACACTAATTTAACACGAACATATACACTAACTTAACACGAACATATACACTAACTTAACACGAACATATATACACTAATTTAACACGAACATATACACTAACTTAACACGAACATATACACTAACTTAACACGAACATATATACACTAATTTAACACGAACATATATATTAACTAAACATGTTCATGTATACACCAAGATACCCTAACAAAATATTTATAAATAAACAATTATACGGACTATTTTTACATCGCGGTAACTAAACACATGTACACATACAAAATCAATTATTTTGCGCCAATGAAAAAAAAAGAGGAGTAAACAAAACTGAGCAGCTCCATGGCTGTATCATTATTAAAATAAATATACAAACCTTTGCCGAAACAAAACTTCCAATCACACATATCACACACAACAGCACCAACAATTTCATTTTTAGCCGTGGCGAATTCACTCCAAAATAAACTCCGTCTGAGGAGATACCCAATGTGTAAGAGAAGTGGAATGCGCTGGACGGTGGCAGTAGGAACGGGATTTCCCGAGATGTAACCTGACACCGCGTCGTTATCTGCACGCGCGCGTTAAAACCGGCAAACCAATATAGTTCTTAAACTGTTTTCTCTCCTCTTAGATTTAACTCTCACGTGAGAGATTTTAAAAATCCGAAATCAGGCCAACAGAAAATCGCATGTAACCTGTTAGTATGAAGATGATGCGATTTAATATTGTACCGCAGCTGTGTCCTGTGAGCAGGGCAGGTGGAGCAGTCCCGCTGGTACAGACACAAGCCGTATCTTCATCCTCTGTAAATTACTGCTGCAGCACTATCATTTATCACCTACATGTAGTTCACGACAGACTTAACACTGACTGGTACATGGTTCTAAACATGTTCAAATATCAAAAGGTCCCCAATATATTGTATTTTCCGTACATATATAAATATATATGCCCCCTCCCCTCTAACACTCCATCTCGCTCTTATCCCTTTCACCACCCCTCCCTCCACTCCTCTCCCTCGCTCTCATCCATTCACCACCACCACCCACCCACCCCACTACCCTACAAATGTATCTCATAATTGGGCTTCATTAGCTAGTCTACCGTGGATAGATCGTAAACTAATGTGGAATATATAAAATAGGTATATCTCCATCGACATTCATATGTACCAATTTATATTCTGGTTCAAACCTTAATAATTTAATTTCAGTCCGCTAAAACGGGAAAATTACTTCTGTGGCAACCACAAGAGTAATATTTATCCATGGAAAATGCTTTTGAGTTTTGAGAAAAGTACAAGATATATATATCCAGAAATGATTCAACGATATAGGGACATTACCATTTCGAGTTTAGAAATCAAATTTCAAACTTTACCTGAACTAATTCAAGTTGAGCCTTTATATCTCGTACCGGAAGTAACTGTAAGGTGTTCCCTTACATCTCTTACCGGAACTAGTTGTAAGCTGCGCCCTTACATTTCCTACCGGAACTACTTTAAGGTGGACCCTTATATCTCTTAACGGAAGTGGTTGTGAGGTGCACCCTTACATATCTTACCAGAAGTAATTGTAAGGTGCGCCCTTACATATCTTACCAGAAGTAATTGTAAGGTGCGCCCTTACATATCTTACCAGAAGTAATTGTAAGGTGCGCCCTTACATCTCTTACCAGAAGTAATTGTAAGGTGCGCCCTTACATCTCTTACCAGAAGTAATTGTAAGGTGCGCCCTTACATCTCTTACCAGAAGTTATTGTAAGGTGCGCCCTTACATCTCTTACCAGAAGTAATTGTAAGGTGCGCCCCCACGTCTTATCAGAACTAGTTAGAAGAAGTGCTCTTAGATTTCTAACCGGGGCTAACTTATTTTCAGCCCTTATGTCTCTTACCAGAAGTAATTGTAATGTGCGCCCTTACATAGTTGTGGGGCGCATCCTATCACTGTACGTGATTTACCAGAATGAGTTGTTGGGCGCACCGTGTTATTGTTGATGTTTCAATGGATTTTTTTGTGGAGCGCACCCTATTATTGTACATGTATATTGAATTTAGTTATGGGGTTCATCCTATTATTGTTCATGTACACCGGTACTAGGTGAAGGGTGACCCTATTACTGTATATAAATTACTGGAACAAGTTATGGGGCGAACCAATTACTGTCTATGTTTTACCGAAACTAGTTGTAGGGCACACCTTTTAACTGTATATGTATTTCTGGATTAAAGTTGTGAGGCGCACCCTATTACTGTACATGTATAACCGGAACTAATTGTGGGGCACACCCTTTTATTGCAAATGTTTTACCGGAACCACTTTTTGGACGCGCCCTTGGGCCTCTTGAAGGATAAAATTATCCCAGAAATCATGTTTATGAATTAAATTAATAATGTATGTCTTGTTGTATGGAAAATATAGCATAAGACTTTCAAATGTACTTCGATGAACTCATGGGATAGCCTATCAAGACATCATCGGTCGAGAGGAGTAAATACAGGATGTTTATTACTTTGAATAAGAAACAGGGCACTGGTAAAACAACGGGTGTATATCGTAGTGGTTAGAACCCTGGTGTTTGACATCAGCAACACAATTTCCCAGGCGTGTATACACGGGGAAAACATAAACTCCCAGGCGTGTATACACAGGGAAAAAATAACCTCCCAGGCATGTATAAACGGCGAAAACATAAACTCCCAGGAGTGAATACACGGGGAAAACATAAATTCCCAGGCGTGTATACACAGGGAAAATAAACTCCCAGGCGTGTATACACGGGGAAAACATAAACTCCCAGGCGAGTATACACGGGGAAAACATAAACTCCAAGGCGAGTATACACGGGGAAAACATAAATTCCCAGGCGTGTATACACCGGGAAAACATAAACTCCCGGGCGTGTATACACAGGGAAAACATAAACTTCCAGGCGTGTATAAACGGCGAAAACATAAACTCCCAGGCGTGTATACACGGGGAAAGCATAAACTCCCAAGTGAGTATACCCGGGGAAAACATAAACTCCCAGGCGTGTATACACGGGGAAAACATAAACTCCCAGGCGTGTATACACGGGGAAAACATAAACTCCCGGGCGTGTATACACAGGGAAAACATAAACTTCCAGGCGTGTATAAACGTCGAAAACATAAACTCCCAGGCGTGTATACACGGGGAAAACATAAACTCCCAGGCGTGTATACACGGGGAAAATATACAAAACAAACCTACAGAATGCGGATTTTATCATTGATAAAAAGAACAAGCCTTATTGACATCTGGCTTTACCTCAATGTGTTTTCTTCATACGAGATAAGTTTTACAATGGGCATGCAAACACAGGACGATTTGTGTACATGTATTGGGGAATGTTAATTCAAAGGGCACGTGATAAAAGTCAAGGGCGGAAAGACCGGGCCTACAGTGTTCGTAATGGCGACACCCAACATGACTGTTTCTTTTCAGTACTTTTTACATTGTGATATATTATAAAAAAAGCTGTTGAAGATTCAGTTACATGTACGTCAAATATTGCATATATCTTCCTATCGTTTCTGATTGTGATTTCAGAGCTCTCCGTAAATATTATTTTCATCTGTTAAAATTACTAGTATCACGTTGAAAAGTAAAACATGTATGCATTAATAGAGGCTTTACAGCAATGCAAATGAATTGTGTCATCACGGCGGGGCAAATAAAGGGAATCGTACGTGGGCATTGAGAGGGGGGGATAAATATAGGCTATCATACACGTGGGCATGGAGGCGGGATAAATATAGGTTATCATACACGTGGGCATGGAGGGATAAATATAGGTTATCATACACGTGGGCATGGAGGGGGACAAATATAGGTTATCATACACGTGGGCATGGAGGGGGGATAAATATAGGTTATCATACACGTGGGCATGGAGGGGGGACAAAGAGAGGCTATCATACACGTGGGCATGGAGGGATAAATATAGGTTATCATACACGTGGGTATGTAGGGGGACAAATATAGGTTATCATACGCGTGGGCATGGAGGGGGGACAAAGAGAGGTTATCATACACGTGGGCATGGAGGGGTAAATATAGGGTATCATACACGTGGGCATGGAGGGGGGCTAAATATAGGATATCATACACGTGGGCATGGAGGGGGAAATATAGGTTATCATACACGTGGGCGTGGAGGGGGGATAAATATAGGTTATCATACCCGTGGGCATGGAGGGGGGATAAATAGAGGATATCATACACTTGGGCATGGAGGGGGGATAAATAAAGGATATCATACACGTGGGCATGGAGGGGGGCTAAATATAGGATATCATACACGTGGGCATGGAGGGGGGGGGACAAATATAGGCTACCATACACGTGGGCATGGAGGGGGGGGAAATATAGGTTATCATACACGTGGGAATGAAGGCGGGACAAAGAGAGGCGATCATACACGTGGGCATGGAGGGGGAAATATAGGTTATCATACACGTGGGAATGAAGGCGGGACAAAGAGAGGCGATCATACACGTGGGCATGGAGGGGGGCAAATATAGGGTATCATACACGTGGGCATGGAGGGGAACAAATATAGGTTATCATACACGTGGGCATAGAGGGGGGACAAATATAGGTTATCATGCACGTGGGGATGGAGGGGGGATAAATATAGGTTATGATACACGTGGGCATGGAGGGGGGGGGACAAATATAGGCTACCATACACGTGGGCATGGAGGGGGGGACAAATATAGGCTACCATACACGTGGGCATGGAGGGGGGGACAAATATAGGTTATCATACAGGTGGGCATGGAGGGGGGATAAATATAGGGTATCATTCCCGTGGGCATGGAGGGGGACAAATATAGGTTATCATCCACGTGGGCATGGAGGGGGATAAATATAGGTTATCATACACGGGGGCATGGAGGGGGATAAATATAGGTTATCATACCCGTGGGTATGTAGGGGGACAAATATAGGTTATCATACAGGACAAAGAGAGGCTATCATACACGGGGGCATGGAGGGGGACAAATATAGGTTATCATACACGTGGGCAGGAAGGGGGGACAAAGAGAGGCTATCATCCACGTGGGCATGGAGGGGGATAAATATAGGTTATCATACGCGTGGGCATGGAGGGGGGATAAATATAGGGTATCATACACGTGGGCATGGAGGGGAACAAATATAGGTTATCATACACGTGGGCATGGTGGGGGGATAAATATAGGTTATCATACGCGTGTGCATGGAGGGGGGATAAATATAGGTTATGATACACGTGGGCATGGAGGGGGGGGGACAAATATAGGCTACCATACACGTGGGCATGGAGGGGGGGACAAATATAGGTTATCATACACGGGGGCATGGAGGGGGGACAAATATAGGCTATTATACACGTGGGCATGGAGGGGGGACAAATATAGGCTATTATACACGTGGGCATGGAGGGGGGACAAATAGAGGCTATCATACGTACTGAAGGTGTACCATCGGTACTGAACAAGGGGACATTGCATAGAAACAACACGACATACATCGTGTTCAAACCAAGCCGTATTCCTGCTTTTCTCTGCATTATGATCATTTCAATATGATTTTACAAAAGCTTGATGTGACACAAACTTTACTGTTAAAGCCTGTTTGACTGTAAAAGTCGCCAACAAGGGGATAGAGGTCATAAACATGAGTAATATCCTACACCAAAAGTCTGCCAAACTTAGTATACTAACGTGCATACTTTCAAGCTTTTTTGTTTGACACCCAAAGAAATCCTACCCAAACATTTTGCCATTTTCCGAAAGACGAAAGGCTAGGTAACCAGGCTTCTGTATTACTAGTTTTCTGAATACAGATCATGATAAAGATATGGACAAGTCTCGTTTGAATTGGATTCGAAAGAACCCTACTAAACATTGTTTTGTCGCCGGATCTGCTAGTTGCTCGACCACGCCATTAATCATGGTTACAGTCGTGATGTTACAATGCATGGTCTCAACGGTGAAATAATGGATGTAAATTTTTAAGGACTGAAAAATTTATTTGATCGAGCTTGAGCACCCTCCCATCAAAAATATTTCGTCTTTTAGCACATTTGACGTTTTCCACTTTTTATACAATGTATTACTATACCTCGCACCAAACTGTGGGGACGCGTTCGCTTTCTCATTCTGTTTTTATTTTTGACAGGCGAACGGAGATATAAATGTATGGTTGTAAAACCTTTCAGGGTCCAAGATGAAAGAAGTGAGATTATGGTTGACAATGCTATAGTTGAGTCCGGTGGTTAGAGGTTTCGGTAGACTGTACATAGGCAATGCTGTGAGAACAAACTGTCCATCTTCTGGCCTTTGTATTTTTCGTTTTCAAATGAAGCTATGTTTATTGAAAGGCTTATCAGGACTGGTAAAAAGCCTTGCCACTTGCCCTTCACTCTGACCATGCCAATGTCTATAAGTATGCTCCCGAATGACTGTAATGAGATCTCGGGTCGTGTCCGATCATTGGACATCAACAACTAGAGCGCTGTTCGTGTAACTCTGGCAGGAGGCTGCGTCAGCTGAGGCCACACAAGGGTAAATGTCTTGACAGCAGATCGGAAATATACACACAATACTAATGGTTATCCCTTATCAACCCCTTCCTAGCGTGTTTTTTTGGATAGAGTTCATTGTCAAGGGTGTGCATGTTGACATAAGTATACACAGACAATGTTTGTTTATATAGCTTTATTATTGTTAAGTCACTCAGTATTTCCGTTAGGATCACTTCACATGTTTGACAGGGTTTGTTATCATCTCGCGGCTTGCTTGTATATTTATAACGCATAGATATACATTCGAATTAGATGGTTTTGGGTTGTATCCCCTTCCAGGACATACTTAAGCTGTTACATACAACAGGGGCGTAGCTAGGGTATACATCTTGTGTAGGCACTTGAGCAAGAGGCTGATAAATGAGTTTTTTGAGTTTAAAGACAATAGTTTTAAATTCTATATAAAAAAATATTTGATAAGTATGAGAAATTTAGCAGGAGTTTTCAACTAGTTCCTACTGACAATATATTATGTAATCATTTAAAAGTAGAATAAACACGAACTGTTATTCAAAAACCTATAAAATTAACTTTTTATTAGTGGGAGGGTGGTTATTAAAAAGCGTCAACAAAAGCACAAGCGTTTACTCAAAATCGATAAGTAGGGAAAATATTAACAAAGTCATGGAAGCCCTTAAAAAATATAAGAAGAATAAGACCAGGTGTTCCTGAAGGGTAAGCGTCTTCTGCGTCATCAATGACACACGACATTTAAATCCAGATCAAGTCCAAGTTATGTTACGTCCTCATAATGAAAATTGGGGTAGTGACAACAAAACCACTCTAATGACAATAATCAAAAACATCGGCATTCATATCAAACAAAGAAATAGCATATTTCTGTGTTATATGTAAATTATGAGTCTATATGCTGTAAGTTTGTCAGTCAGCAGTCAAAACCTATGATATCATGATGAAGTTAAGATATTTGGATAAAGCTCTTGAATATACAGTATTACTATCAAGAAAGAGAAATTCCATGACCGGAAAATCAAAATCGTCCTTCTTATCGTACAACATGGTTTTAAGGGATCTCTTTTGATCATGCTATGAGAGGAGGTCGAGGAAGGCAAATGAGTTGGAAGAGCCCGTAGCTTTCTTAATATGATGCTTAGGAGGGTACTTAAGATTGATGAGTTCATTACATTTCTAGTTATTCTAAAACAGCACATCGTCGATAAATTCGAGGTTAAAATAGAAGGACTTGGCGAGGTCTTGTATTTTTGTCGTTATTGCGCAACAATAAATTTAGTTTCGTATGAAAAAAGCTGACCAGAGGAGGAGCACATTTTCAGAAGTACCTACACTACAGTCTGCTGACTGATGGAAAGTCTTGCCACCAAACTAAAGAAATTGTCAACCACACTCAATCATTCTCACAATTTCATCCTCTGTAATATATTTTAACCATTGTTGTGTTTTTCACAAAATGTGCTCCAAAACAATACAACCATTCATTAATATCGTAGTTCGCCGCATGGCTCTCGTAATATGAGAACGAATGCATTCCTTTTGTTTGGTATGAAGAATGGTAGTGTAAAGGGTCGGGAAGTAACAAGTTTTGATAGAGGAAACATTTTTGAGAAGATGTTCAAGATAAATCAGGAGATGTTTTGAATTCTTCAAAATCCACATTCCATTTATTCCTCTGACCGAGTATACAGTCTCTATACGACTGTAACCCTAATGGAATGATACAGAGAATGGTAACAAACGTTTTCATAATGGCTTGGTTGAGCAACGAGATGAGCCCACGATAAAACATAGACCTATAAGGATTCTTGTGAAATTTCGGAATCAAATACATTCGGGTTAGGTCTGCATGCTTTTCATTAATAGGTATTCGGAGATTGTAATACGGAAGCGTGATTAACTAGTATTTCGTCTTTCGAAAAACTCGAAAGTGTATAGGTAGGGTTACCTTGCTTATCAAGTAGCTTAGTTCTAGTTCTGCAGACAAAGATTGAAAGACGAGACAGCTTAACTGCGAGAGGGATTCTCTGACTGGGTCTCCGAACTTTTAATATTTCAAATTTTCCGGACCGAAGACTTGTTCATCGTTGTGACATTGCCATAATTATCAAAATAAGCTTGAAAGGTGTTTTGCACTGAATTAAAACTATGATTGTTCGTACTTTGTACTGACATAAACCATATATCCTGGATATAGTATAATCTTTAATCTTCAATTTCTTGAATTAACAAAACATTTGACAAAATTATGTGTAGACACGTGTTTTTTCGAGCCTAAGACAGCTACGCTACTGTGCAAGGCTTGATATCTTCTTATTTTTCGTTAAACAAGATGAACAAGTTCTATATATCCTCTCGGGAGAGCCAGGACACGTCAACTAGGCGGGCACCTGTCATTGGGCAATACTTCAATGGTGAAGGACGACCCAAGGTAGCACAAGTTCTATATATCCTCTCGGGAGAGCCAGGACACGTCAACTAGGCGGGCACCTGTCACTAGGCAATACTTCAATGGTGAAGGAAAGCCCAAGGTAGCACAAGTTATATATATCCTCTCGGGAGAGCCAGGACACGTCAACTAGGCGAGCACCTGTCACTGGGCAATACTTTAATGGTGAAGGCGACCAAATGTAGCAATATTACAGTATTAGTTACTTACTGTATTCATAACACACCATGTTACTATCAGCATCACATCGATCTTATGAAATAAACATTTCAGGATGCATCTTATTTTATTTTCGTTTCTATAACACTAAAATGCCATGTAACAATATCCCTCCGTGATTAAAAACTAAACCATTAGATGTTTATGCTTTATAATATATCTGAAGATTTATATGTTTACGAGTATCACTGTAGACAGCACAACGTTCAATTAGTTCTTGTAAGAGTTATTTCCCTTTGTGTAGATTGTGAATGGATGTGCATGCATGCTTTCTATTTTCCTAATTGAATTTGAATCAATCGCACCAGATCTATGGTCTTGTCATATATGTACAAGAAATACGACAAGTACATTAATAAGTATACAGAAGTTGACAATATTCCACAGGTAAAGATGTAGTAACATATTTTTTCTAACTTGATGGCATCTTCCTGCACCTTAAATAGTCTCCCCAGGTTATTTGTTGTCCTGGTTCTCTGCTCCTACCGTAGATGGTCGTTGTGACACTTTGGTGTACTCCACTTATCTGTATAAATGTGTATCAGCAAGCCAAGATGTAAACCAGGTATAACTGAACTACTGGGAGTCCTTTTTTGTACGTACATGTGGTAACAGAGACCGAACTCCGACGTCCAGTATAACATGGAATTCGACATAACACTCGTAGTAAGGTTTTTCAATGGCATCGATAAGTTAAGTGTAGACAAAACAAAGATACTTCATCATTTTCCTCCTTTATTACGAAATTTTGACATTTTTACACAACAAGTAGCAATGTCCTATAGAAACGATACAAACGTCCGGTGCATCAAGTCTGGATAATGGCCTTCTACCGAGTTAGTTCCTTCAAATAATCTTTACATGTATGGAAAAAAATATCAATTGCAATTTAATAAATGAATAAACCCTTTGGTTTCATGATTTTTTTCTTCTTCAAAGAAATGAAAGTTTGGAATATGAACACTTATGACTCATGTGATATTTGTACATAGGAACGCCTTGTCACTCGCCTAGTTCGATAGTTTACTTCTACAGTCAGTGTATATCTTTAATATATAAACATAATGAAATATTAAGAAACTGGCCATAAAATAAATGATCAAAAGTGTTATTAGTTACTATAAAAATTAAAGACTCTCAGCGAGCTACACTCCTGCCCGACAACAGTTAATAAAATAAGTTGATAACATCTGTTACATTTATTTATTTATTTTTATTTAAGAAGGAAAGAAATAAAAAAAGTAAAAAAGTTATCATTAAAAGTCTCGTCTCGTCATTGCAGGTGTATGTGTCCGTGTCCGTGTGTCCGTGCGTCCAAGTCATTTTTGATCTAGGTGTTACCTCGGTATTACAGACAGTTGACATTTTATGGTGCAATCCTTGTTTTGTATAAAATGGAACAGAAGTAGACGGGAACAGACGTCTTTATAAAAAAAATATCAATAAAACATACTGTAATACTAAAGTACCAAATAAGGACACCTTATAACATAAAAACTAGTCTGTAAAGGATTTTAGCATTTAAACACCTTTCAGCCTTCAAGCTCTTTTATTTTTTCGTTTGAAAATGCCTCATACGATAAAAATGGCAACCAACAAAAATAATTGTTTGCACAATAATTACATAGAAATGAATGTATCTATTAGTATAATGTAGTAAATGGGAAATAGGTTGAAAAATACAAGAACTATCAACCAATACAATACTGATGATATCGCAAATTCAAAACACAATAGTGCCTCGCAGTTCTAGTTGGCATGCTTGTCTAGTTCTTGCAAAATAAACCCGTATTGGGCTTCTTTTCTGACGTTGTTACAATATCAGTGTACACCTGTCTTGTCCTGTCTGTATATAGTCTATATCAGTGTACACCTGTCTTGTCCTGTCTGTATATAGTCTATCGTTGATTAACTTGAGGAAAGAAACTAGTAATGTGATGATATAGGATTTATGTTAAGTCCTAGTGAAACAAGTGAACGCAATGAACTTGAATCTTTGTATGACGCCCTATCATCTCCTGCTGTCGCGACTGTAGCTTTGACTGCGCGGACGGGACTTCCGGGACAGACTTCCGCCGCGCTGCCTCCGACTCTCCACGAGGTCCTCGTCACTGTAGTATTTGTCTCGTTGGTCCTGATCGTGTCGGCGCTGACTGCGGTCACGGCCTCCGCGATCACTGTCGTAGTCACGGTGACGTCTCCGCGTTTCACTGTCGTAGCCACGGTCACGGCCTCCGCGATCACTGTCGTAATCATGGTGACGTCTCCGCGCGTCACTGTCATAACCAGGGTTTCTATCATATTTTTCTCGCCGCTGACTCCGATGATCGCTGTCGTAATCGCTGTAGTTCTTCTCCTGATGTCGACTAGTATATCTGAGAGATTGCCTTGATCGATACCAACCGGTGTCGTACTCGTCTTTGTAAGCGGGTCGATTAGACCGTGATGTGGAGTTGTTCCTGCTCCTTGTGCTGCCGATTCGGTCTCGACGATCATGTGACTGAGATTCTCGGTAACTTGACCGCCGTGTGGCGCTGTCTTTAGATCTTTTTTCGTTCCTATCATCATGTGATCTGCCGCTTTGTCGATCATCACGTCTTGACCGTCTGTCGGAATGAGATGACAAGGTGTCACTGGAAGTATCAGCTCGACTTCCGATCGTACTTCTTAATCCGGTATTGCGTTTTTCTGAACTAGATCTGATGAGTGAGTGGGTGTTATCGTTTGGTTTTGATTTTTGAATGAGCCCTACCCTAGCGCTGTCAGTTTCATCTTTAGGTCTCTCCTTCTTAATGTGTTGTTTTGTTTCTATGTCGTTGTCTAAATTGACTTTTTTTCTAACGGATCCGTCTCGTTTTGTAAACCGATGGGTCGTTGTTTCCGTCGCCTTTTCGAATTTCGCTCCATCTAAAGACTTAATTGGAATAGGATTGCGACTGACTTTTTTGTTTGTTACTGATGATTCGTTACTTGATACGTAGCCATTGTTGTCATGGTTATGGGAAGACCGTCCGCGTTGTGAACCGGAAGTTGAACGGTAGCCATTGGTGGTCGAGCTGCGGTCACTGGATGCCCTTGCGGCGCGACTCCGACTTCCTCCAAGTGTGTTTTCAAAGTGTACGGAATCCCCTCCTCTGGTTTCAGCTGGAAACAAAAGTACTGCTTTAGATCGCCTGCAGCGATTTTAGATTAATACAAAAAAATCATTCCACATCCAAGAAAAACTGCAATAAAACGAACGTTAAAAAGATGCTAATGATGACAGCTAGGGAATGTTAAGTCCTCGTCAATCCCCTCGTGTGAATGTCTATTACATAATTAACACAAGTTTACAAGTCAACAGCTACACACAATATCTGATACAAAACTTCTTATCCCAGGAAATGGAGACAATATTTGTGGTTTGTTGTGGGTTTCAGCTAGGTTTTTCCCCATTTCAAAATGTATATTTAAGAAGATCTAATAATAACATTATTATAAACTTGATTTTTCAAACCTTCAGAAGAAACAGACATCTTTAGTGAAAAATATCTAGTATTCTAATTCTTAAGTATTATAAATGTCCACTATCAAACATTTCAAGTATAACAAACATATATTATTAATTTGTCGCGAGTGCAATTCTATATATCGCTAGACAAACTTTAGATACAAATATCACAACAATAAGGAGAATTACAGCATGCAAAAACAACACTGAGGCGATACATTGATTATTTAGTCGTATGGCATGTGTTTATTATCCAAAACAAGTGTACAGGCATAGTAACACTAGCACAGCTACACACTCTTACTCGCATCCAAATCATTACCGAGTATACTAGTAAGTCACTTCCGCATTTCATATACTTATACGTCATTTCCGGTTTCAAAAAATCAATATTGTGTGACTTGGTTATTCATCTCCATTGTATTATTCATTAATTTCCGGAGCACTTTGAAAGTTACAAATAAAAAAAGTAAAAAAATAACTAATGACACTTTCATACATGCATCCCGTTGTATACATAAAACATGCATTGAACATCACAGGGAATAGAAATTAAAATTGATCGTTTTCTTCCATTTACACTCTTATCTAGTATATCCAAATAGTTTATGATAAATGATCTGTATTTACACAACATGTTCTGAGAGAGAATATCCGCACCTTCTATGTGTCAGCAGCTGCAAGAACACTCTTAAGTATGGTTTCAACTTTTAGCAGCTGCAGTAATGCTCCAAGTAGGGTGTTTTCGGCATACATGCGATTAAATGATTTATGATTGAAAACCAATTTTTTGTCCAAAACCATTTTCGCAAAATAAAACAAAAGTTGTCTTATCGTTTCAAATCGGCAGTGCATTGTAAGAGGACTTTGTTTAAAATATCGTTTTAATCCAAAAATATTAACGAGGTTTTAGTTTGATTCCGTAACATGTGCTTTCACATAGATCATAAAGCGTGTTGAGTGCTATTATGTGTAATGCCCGTTTACCAGATAACTGTAACTATTGGAACAGTAACACACAAGCAAGCCAATCAGTCACGTCTTTACTAGATTGTTACTTGTTTGTGTTTTTGTAACTTCTTTAACATTGAGATGACACCGATATATTTTACTTTAAATCTGGTTACTGATTGGTATTTATTTATAACTTGGCCAGACTCAAACGGAAAACCAAGTTTTCTCCACTTAAATTCAGTCTACGTGGTTATTCATCTATATAAGGACAGGTTGATAATAAAATGTATCTTTCCCACAAATTGATGTTATAGTTAGTGAAAACGTCAAATCGGGATATCCCTCTAATTGGCATATGAATTCAACTTTATATTTGAAGGAAAGCAATTAAATACCCGTGATTAAACTACATTTTTTAACAATAATTTGTGAACCGCTTTGAGACGACCTAAGAAGTTGGTTGTGATAAACCGGTATAAGAACGTCGAATTATAAAGTATTATTAATTTCAGACGAAACAATTAATAACAGGACAGAAATTTTCCTGAGAAATCATAGGTAGAATCCTAATCCCATCATGTCCCCAGGAAATGTCCTACACAGCTTATTAGAGGTAATATCTGGCCATTTATAAATCATCAGTCCTAGGTATTACTTAACATCAGTTTATGTTTGCCCGTAAACTTCAATAACACAATAACAATTGGAGTTACCGCCCTTGAAGGTTTTAGTAAAATATACAAAAATAAGTGTTTTATAAATCGAACTTGCTGAAATATCAGGTTATTCTACATAAATGATACTATGTATGAGAACATTTGTATATATACACACACATATATGACAACAGTTCTATATTATATACATATATGACATAGATAACACCACAGCAGTATATTAAATATAATTTATATATGTATAACTATATCATGGCCGAGCACTTATCTTTAAGTCTGTATAAATAGAAACAAGGATCTGTCAGTCCTGTCCACCGTCACACATTTCCGTGTTAAAAGTCTACGGTTTAACATCTGTTAACGTTCGGTGTAGGTTCATTTAACACTTGTTCCGATTAAATTCTATCAGGGCTGTCACGATTTAAATTGAAAACAAAACCGATTTATTGCAATACACAAACATATCGGATCGTATCGCAAAACAGAAATGAAATATCGCTGTATCGCAATATTTTCCAAAAGCTTATGTTTATATATCTGCTAGGTGTTGAGCTGAGCAATTTACTTCATATTCTAACAGGTAAAACCAGTAAACATGAACAGGCCGTTACAAGTGTAGGGAACCAGCTAACATTTCATCATCAATGGTTGGTTTAACGGAAATCTGTGTGGTTCATCTTATTTATAATTCAGAACACATTTTCTATGACAATATATTGGGATTCGTATCGAAATGCGTTCGTTGTGTATTGCAATATACCGTATATTTATCTCCGAGCGTACAGTGACATCCCTTAGTTGTAATATACAGGAAATGTTTCTTTAGTGCAGATTTCCCTGAACAAATATTAGGATACACAATTTAAAATATAAATCGTGTCTGACGTTTGATTATTAATACGTTATATTAATGTTCTTATCAAAATGGCGCGTGGCATTCAGATTTCAATCTGCAATGTCAGATAATGGTAGAATAATGGACATTTATTAACCTTCACAATATACCTAAAGGTCTACAAGTTTACTCTCATGTGATCTAGTTAGCAGACCACGTGACGTCTTTACCAGATTACTATCATACTTACACTCTGGAATGGCTCTTAACAGACCAAAACTAATACCGGAAGTATAAATGTCCTTACAGATTCACAATTGCGTACTCGGATATATATATATATATTAGTTAAAAGCATACACAAATTAATCGCCCAACTGGAGTTATAGTGTCTTTTTCACATATTCAATTAAATCCAAACAGTGCTGCGCACGACACCATTTCAAACTGCGCACGACACCAATGCTTTCCATCTCATTAGTCACTGTTCTTCCTTATGACACGATTCAGTGTTCCATAAGCCATATGTTTTACCTAGTACCATATTGTCGTTTTTATAAACGTTCACAGTGTGCTGTCAAATCACTATCACAACAATGTCAAGGCCGTCAAGTGACAAACAATAGGTGGCGTTACCGTCACGTGCAACAGTAGATTCCCAAAAACGATACAACATGTACGTTTCGCGTATCACACTTACTCGTCTCCAAACATCTTTGTAGTTAAAGTAAATCTGCGTGCTTTAGATTGTAACGTCATAGTCTTTATATTTCACACCCAGTGGTTCGTAAAACGACGAATTTGTCATGGATACAAGTCCCATTCTTCCACTACACGAGTACGTCACGTGAGGGGTGGGACGTACGTTCGTGTTTAGTTCTCACAAGGGGAGGAGAAGGGCCACACAAAGTTGTCCTCCGGCTGATTCACATAGAAAAATACACAAGTGATGTGTCCGTTTTATTGAACAAACGTCTCTGATCAAACATTTTACCTGGTATACCCAACATCCACATTGTTGTATTCTAAATCCTAAGTAAAACGAGTCTCGTCAACAAGGGAGGAAATAGCACCTCTGTCAGGGTCGACGTATCGACCTGTTCAAGTACGGTTTGATTTGCTGTTCGTTGTATTGTATGGCATCCTTGAGAAAGAATCCTTCAAATGTCAGCTTTTTATCACAACAATAAAAAGAGGATCATTTAGCTGCGGCGTAGTCTTGTAAAATCATGTTAGATAATATGGTAAAACTTTGTAACAAATTGTAAAAATACTTTTTTATGAAAAGAAACCCGATGTTTATTTCTTCCGTTTCTTTTTCTTAGCGTCAGCGAAAGCTCCAATATATGGCGACGGCTTCTTTTCCCTTTCCCTTGACCTTGACCTGCGTCGATGATGTGACCCCCCACTACTAGGGCGATGATCTGACCTGTGCGAGCCACTGACGTCACTAGCGTCGCCGCCTGCGCTCATAGAAACACGTGGTCGCCGACGTTGACCTGATTGTGAAGACGATTTACTGTGACTACGACTTCGCCCACTCCTTCGCGCGTTATCGCCCTTGACGAAGTGGTGATCGTGCGTACCGTCTGTAGTCGATGATTGGCTGCCTCGGTCGTCTGTGCTCCGAGAGGTTGAGTCTGTCCGAGTACGGTTTGTTGTGTCCGTAATGTAGCTCACTGCACCACGTGAGCTACTAACGTAAGAGTCACTACTATCATCCCGATCCCGATGCCGTCGGTCGGGGCGCACACGCAAACTTCTATCACCTTTTTCGTCGTCTTCGTATGCCTTGTTGTGGAACACACTGTCTCCAGTTTCATCCGTTGAGTCGTCGTTCCGTCGGCGACTCGGTCGGTTGGAGTATGAACGACGTTCTTTTCTGGCAATTTCCTCTTCGTATTGTAAGTCTATACCCCCACGCGTGGACTCCGTGCTGGGAGCGCCATTGACACTACTATAATCGTCGCCGTCTACAGAGTTTCTGTACGCTTTGTTGTCATGGCCTCCATAAGCAGGCCGGTTATTACGACGCTTGCTCCCACGCCCTTTACTTTCAGTTCGTTTTAAGATACCGTTGACAGGTGGATCATTCGAAGCAGCTGTAAACGAAATACGTCGTAGTCAAAACACAGTTTTCTTTTTCTTATTTTCCATCTCCGTAAAATAGCATTTCTTGAAAGAAGCAAGTTCTGATTGGTTACAAATGGTGATTATCACATGTCAATCAAACAGATGAACTGTCTTTCCGAAATAAGAAACGTATCAAGACCATTCGTTATCAACTCATTCACTCCCGAAGACACATTTGAACTCTTCCAATTCAAAAGTTCATTATGAAATTTCAGGGGTGAAATAGTTAATACCTGTGTGACATACAACCATATATATACTAATTCTACTGATACGAACGACATACAATTAGTACTCACCATACCCATTCTGAACGTAGATAGTCGAATTCATGATAGGTTTAATATCCAGTCACTTTTTTTTATCATAAACCAGTCACCCGTTCTACTTATATAGTCACTGTGTAACTTATCTAGCCACTTGCTTGATAGTCCTGAACCGAACAGAAGACAAATGGGATGTGGTGATTAACCAGGAAAGCGGGAAGGAGAATGGTAACAAAGTGATGGGAAGGAGAAAAGTACGAAGTGATGGGAAGGAGAATAGTACGAAATGATGGGAAGTGGTGGATCGATGCTAGTGTCAAACACACGAGATCCACAGATTCATGTCCGATACCAATCTCCTGTTCTAGAAACATATGTTATCCTATTTTACCCCCTTTTTTGTTGTTCTAAGGAAGAAGTTCGTGTTTTATTAATTATGCATGTATGATCTAATTTCTTTAAAGGAGAAGAAACATTAAAATGTTATTGATCCACGGGTTGTCTTTCAGTACTGTACCTAGATTGACACGACACTTGCGTGCAGAACCCGGATGTTATCCTGATTGGTTGGTGCCTGGTGTCGTCTCATCATTGAACTATTGGACCCAAAGAGATCCAGCAACAAACACCAGTTACACCGGATACTGGGCTCAGGAAACTGGCAAATGGTTCAGACACAGGCTTAGAATAATTTGACCCAATAACATACTACAATTCCACACATTGATGTCATTCCACACAGTCACTAGAACCTAGACGATTCGGCTTTATGTAAATGCTGGCAGATCCTGCAAAGCCTTGATTAGCAGATGATGTGTTTGATAATGTGTTTTAAATGTTCTTCACACGACAGGCTTATCAATGAAATACTAGAATACTAGATTTATAAAGGTACAACATTGATTGCTATAATGACAAGTAGACCAACATGTCACTGACTTGGTAGCCGAAATCTTCCTACACAATACATTTGTCGTTTTTTACAGCATCACATTCAACATCCCATCTGTATCAAGTTATTCAGTGGTCCTTTCTGCCACAAACACTCCATTGATAGTAAGGAGAGAGAGGGGTAGACAGGGGTTTAGGTAGGGGAAGAAGAGAGAGAGAGAGGGGGGGGTATAGACAGGGGGTTAGGTAAAGGAAGAGGAGAGAGAGAGAGGGTATAGACATGGTTATAAGGTAATGGAAAAAGAGAGAGAGAGAGGGGTATAGACAGGGGGTTAGGCAGGGGAAGAGCGGGTTAAACACTCCATTGATAGAAAGGGGAGTGAGGGGTAGAGACAGGGGGTTAGGTAGGGAAAGAAGAGAGAGGGGTATAGACAGGGTGTAAGGCAGGGGAAGAAGAGGGTAAAACACTCCACTGATAGTAAGGGGAGAGAGGGGTAGAGACAGGGGTTAGGTAGGGAAAGAAGAGAGAGAGGGGTATAGACAGGGGGTTAGTTAGGGGGAGAAGAGAGAGAGAGGGGTATAGATAGGGGGTAAGGCAGGGGAAGAACAGGTAAAACTCTCCATTGATAGTAAGGGGAGAGAGGGTTAGAGACAGGGGGTTAGGTAGGGAAAGAAGAGAGAGAGGGGTATAAACAGGGGTTAGGTTGGGGAAGAAGAGGGGAAAACACTCCACTGATAGGAAGGGGAGAGAGGGGTAGAGACAGGGGGTAGGTAGGGAAAGAAGAGAGAGAGGGGTATAAACAGGGGTTAGGTTGGGGAAGAAGAGGGTAAAACCCTCCACTGATAGTAAGGGGAGAGAGGGGGAGAGACAGGGGTTAGGTAGGGAAAGAAGACAGAGAGGGGTATAGACAGGGGGTTAGACAGGGGAAGACTGGTAAAACACTCCATTGATAGTAAGAGGAGAGAGGGGTAGAGACAGGGGGTAAGGTAGGGGAAGAAGAGGAAAAACACTTCATAGATAGTAAGGGAAGAGAGGGGTAAAGACAGGGGGTTAGGTAGGGGAAGAAGAGGGGAGGAGAGAAAGGGGGCATAGGGGAGAGGGTCAGAAAGACAGGAGGTTGAAGAAAGGAACAAATGTGAGTTATGAGGAGTTACATAGGGCAGACAGAGGAATTGAAGAGACGAAAATGGGGTGCGGAGGGGAGAGAGAGATATGAAGAGAATAACATAGGGGAAAGTGGTAGATAGGGAAGGCAAGGGAATGGGAGAGATGAACAGAAACGAGGGGGGGTAGGTGAAGGGGGAGGGGGCAGAGAGGAGGTAGAGATTAACAGTGAGAGTGTATAGGGAGAGAACACAGAGGGAGAGGATATTAGGAAAAGAACATAATGGGAGGGGAGACAGAGAGAGGTGACAAAGAGAAGGACATAGTGGGAAGAGTTAGGGGGAATTAAGAGAAGGACAGAGTGGGAGGTTTTAGGAGCGAGGAGTTGGAGAAAAAAGGGTTCCTTAGATGGATGGTAAATAATAACAGAAAATGGGACTGGATGGAAACCTACTGAATGAATACGGTGAGTTTAAACTTACAAGTGGTGAATACAGCCGGGGACTTGTTGCCATACTTCTCCTTCTTCCCCATCATTCTCCAGCAGACGATCGCCACGACGACGATGATGACGACGACGACCAGACCGACACCAATGCCGATACCGGCAATGACGCCGCTAGACGCTCCTCCGCCATCAGACATTGTCGGTTTTGAAAGGTCAACTTCCGGTCCTACAAGAAAACAGAACAGACTCAATGACAGAGTTTAGTGGGTAAACAGGTATGGTATAGAGTTGTTTGGGTGTACAGATGTACTACCAGCTAAGTTAGACGTACAAGCACATAATTGTATATTGAATAGGATAACAAGGACATGTAGAATAAGACATGATGGGACTCCTTACTACAAATGTAGTAAACAACAGGCCGCTGTTACTCTCCTTACTAGTAAACAACAGGCCGCTGTTAATCGCCTCACTAGTAAACAACAGGCCGCTGTTACTTAAACTTCGGTTAGAGGTAACTAACGGTAAAGCGAAAACAAGAACATCTGATACGTAGGTTCTGACAAATGAGATTGATATGGTTTGAGGATATTTTTTTTGCTTTAAACCCCTTCTTTCTTTGTGACAACAATTTGAATTTTTCACTTAACACTAGTTCAGGTTTAGCTACCTTTGAGATATTGGGGACAGGAAGAGAGTATTCCTGATGAAATTAGGACGAAAAATCTCTCAGTCGGCCGGGATGCAATTACAGGGAAATGAGAAGCAAAAGCGGTAGCACCTGTACAAAGTGAATAGACTATATCTGTATACATCTACATATAGGCACAGTGATACTTACCTGAACGATAAAGGAACAGACATAAAGCAGAAAGAATAGCATAACTAGGAATGGTTTAAGAAGTACAATCAGCCTATCGTGAAAAGTCTTCATGCTAGACAAACCGGACACACTAGGATTCTATCACATATCTGCGTATTATAGAAGCAACACACCACAAAATCTACGAAAATACTTGGTATGGATATATGGGCTTACGTCACAGAAACAGAAACGAAAATACCTCCATTAACATTTGGGGCTATAAAAACTATCACCGAGGAAATACATTTTAACAATGCAGCGTCTATCTGTATAAGCAGACCGATCAGCCCTAAAACCGCTGCCTACTAAAGTAAAACGCGGTGTCCCCAAATGGAACGTAAAATATAAAAATGACCTCTGTCACGCGTAGTAAAGACAGAAACAGGAAATGATCAGTTCCATATAAATTATTGAAAAAGGAACCAACCGTTCTCGTTGGTGATGTAGATCCGGAATTGGTAGAGGCTGCTGGAGTCGGCCACTGGCTTGTCTAGTCTGACTATCACCTCACTGGAGAAGGATTCGTACACGGTCTTCCCAGGACTACGACAACCTAGGCTCCACTGCAATTCAAAATTTGATTACACCTCTGTACTCTCTTCTTTCTCCAATTTGTTACACACAAAATAAATCAATTTAAGCTATAGAGTTAACAGGAAAAAAAAACTTTGACAAACTGGCACTTTTAAAATGGCCAAGAGTTTATTATTCCAAGCAAGATAGTCTCTTTTATATGAAATGCGTATAACTATATACGCCTTAAATAACACAAACTTCGTACGTAAAACCGCACTAACTTTGAATAATGAACGTAAAAAAGACCAGTCAGAATGATTAAAAGCATGATTTATTAACATTTGATAACATAAACTAAAATTCTAAAAAACAAACCGAATCCCGAATATATATATATATTTTTTTTAGTCCTATAACGAAGATAAATAGAAGGTTTAATTTCCGTCCCAGACTCGTACTTTCCCTGTGAGACTACATGTATGACTACACGTAAGACTACATGTAAGACTACATGTATGTAAGACTACATGTAAGACTACAGGTAAGACTACATGTAAGACTACAGGGAACGTATGAGTCAGGGACGTAAATTTAGATTATTCAACCGCGAATTATTGAAAAAAGTAAATGAATGATGTTGGTGAGTGTTCAACATATATATAGCTGATTACAGTAGTCAGAAAACCATATCGGTATACCAGAAAGAAAATGTCATGGTACTTGCCCTAAGCCCTACGATCATTCAACATCTTTCATCTTTGTTAGTCTGAATGTGTATACCATCAAACTGCCATCACATGAGTTTGAATTATTTCCCTCCAAAGTAAGTAAAATTTGACCAAATGTATGAATTCCGGGCCTTCCCAAAGGTTAGAACGGGTGACCTTGGGGAAACTGAATTCCAGCTTTTACCTTCATACTTTCTATTCACGTAGAGAAGATTGATTCTAGCGCAGATGACCGTAAATGTACATTATTAAAGTGTATACATTTCGAATGCTAAAAATAATAAACTTTGAATGTGAAATGACATCAAATAGCATAAACCACGTGAGAGACGTGTGCAAAGTTAGCAGATTTTAAAAACATATATAGTGTATTGCATAACCAGACAAAAACAGTTTCATCATTCTTTAAATAGATTTAGTGTGGAAAGTGACTTTTTCCTTGTTACGTTTTACGGAGTGTTAATATTAACTAAAATAATACTCCCCACTGTACACATGAGGAATGGTCCAATCCTACATACTGTGATTGACTGATATTTCCATTTCCTATGCATCCTTCCATTGCAATGCATGGAGAAGGCAAATGCTGTTGTAAGTCATCTACCTTTATTGTGAGGTCATCAATTTCATAACACTGCTGTCAAAACCTAACTTTCTGTTCAAAGAACATTTCAAAATAACAAAATAAAGCGTAACTACTTGATCAAAATTTAAATATAAGTAATAAATATTTTAGAAAATATTCGTATGGTCCTATAACACACATTTCTATTGCTGACAAACTTACATAAAACCCATCCGGGCTTTATTAAGTTTGTCATCACTAGCAATGTGTGTTATATGACCATAAGCACATCTGTTAAAACATTCATTGCTTAATTAATTGTCGTGCCCCTGTGGTGGTTTAGATGGCAATACTTACCCTAGGGTCGTTAAACATCTTCTCGTCCCCATCGTAGATGTTGACAAAGATACCACAGCTACCGATGGAAACCTCGTAGACATGGATCTTGAGTTTCTTGTTTGGTGCGCTGAACTTGTTGAAACACTTATCTCTGCCGGTATTGATGCCCTGACGTGGGTACGACTCGAGCCGGTACACGTCGATATCGTTCACTATATACAACCGATCACAGTCGTTTTTTTCGTAGTTCACTGAAAAATAATATATAATATAGATTTGAATTCGAATAATTAAACGAATTAGTTCAGTAGACGGTCGCTACGGTTAATCAAAGCATGCATACAATGTCTGTGTAACTTAGTAAGAACTGTAAGAATTATTGGTAGCCATTAAAAATGAAGTTTTTTAAATTATTATTTGTTAGGTGGAATGTCACCGTAAAGGGCAGTAATTCTGTTCATGGGACGTATGTATCGGAGATAGTACATTGCGGTCTGCTACGTAAAGGTCAATGACCATACGCTGTGGTCGGTGAATGTCTGCGGTTTTGGGTGACTGGCTGTTCAGCGAAGGTTGGTCAGCCTATAGCTAGATGAGTCCTGAGTTGTACAACGTCACTAATATATAGTAGTATCTCAGTGACCATTTACGATAACTCATGAATATTCGTTTTACACTAACGCTGTCGTTACGTCTCGTTGGTATAAATGGGTGTCAGGATGTCTGGGTATGTGTATACGTATGACTCAATAACCACGTGTTTAGTGAATGGAAGTGTGACCTTGTCAGCTATCTCCGTGACGTCATGATCGAGAATAATACATTTCTCAACAGCTGCATCGTTCGGGTGGGTAAGAGAGCCACGAACCAGCCGATAACTCCAGACAGTATCTGTTCAGGCGGGTAAGACTGATAAGAGCCAATGGCCCATCGGAGACTACCAATATTAGCTCGGTATAGTTGACGTTCGTTTTGAAGGTGTTGTGAGGACAGCAATAGACATAAGTTGTGCTGCAGCATGACTCGGACACATGGACATACGACCGGGGACTAGTATTACTCGGACACATGGACATACGACTGGGGACTAGTATTACTCGGACACATGGACATACGACCGGGAACTAGTATTACTCGGACACGTGAACAAAGATCCGGGGAGCTGCATGACTTCGACGCATGGACATAAGACCAGGGACCAGTATGACTCCGACACATGGACATAAGATCGGGGACCAGCATAACTCGGACACGTGGACAAATGTCAGGGCACCAGTATGACACGGACACGTGCATATAGGCCCGGTACTAGTTTGACTCAAGACATGTGGACATATGTCCGGGACTTGTTTGACTCGGAAACGTGGACATAGGTCCGGGACTAGTATGACACGGACACGGGGACATAGGTCCGGGACTAGTATGACACAGACACGTGGACATAGGTCCGGGACTAGTATGACACAGACCCGTGGACATAGGTCCGGGACTAGTATGACACAAACACGTGGACATAGGTCCGGGACTAGTATGACTCGGACACATGGACATAGGTCCGGGACTAGTATGACACGGGCACGGGGACATAGGTCCGGGACTAGTATGACACAGAAACGTGGACATAGGTCCGGGACTAGTATGGCACGGACACGGGGACATAGGTCCGGGACTAGTATGACTCGGACACATGGACATAGGTCCGGGACTAGTATGACACGGGCACGGGGACATAGGTCCGGGACTAGTATGACTCGGACACGTGGACATATGTCCGGGCCTAGTATGACACAGACACGTGGACATAGGTCTGGGACTAGTATGACACATACACGTGGACATAGGTCCGGGACTAGTATGACTCGGACACGTGGACATATGTCCGGGACTAGTATGACAAGGACACGTGGACACAGGTCTGGGACTAGTATGACACGGACACGTGGACATAGGTCCGGGACTAATATGACACAGACACGTGGACATAGGTCCGGGACTAGTATGACACAGACACGTGGACATATGTCGGGGACTAGTATGACACAGACACGTGGACATATGTCGGGGACTAGTATGACACAGACACGGGTACATAGGTCCGGGACTAATATGACACGGACACGTGGACACAGGTCTGGGACTAGTATGACACAGACACGAGGGCATAGGTCCGGGACTAGTATGACTCGGGCACGTGGACATATGTCCGGGACTAGTTTGGCACAGACACGTGGACATAGGTCCGGGTCTAGTATGACACAGACACGTGGATATAGGGCTGGGACTAGTATGACACAGACACGTGGACATATGTCGGGGACTAGTATGACACAGACACGCGGACATATGTCCGGGACTAGTATGACACAGACACGTGGGCATAGGTCCGGGTCTAGTATGACACAGACACGTGGACATATGTCCGGGACTAGTATGACACAGACACGTGGGCATAGGTCCGGGACTAGTATGACACAGACACGTGGACATAGGTCCGGGACTAGTATGACACAGACACGGGGACATAGGTCCGGGACTAGTATGACACGGACACGTGGACATAGGTCCGGGACTAGTTTGACACGGACACGTGGACATAGGTCTGGGACTAGTATGACACGGACACGTGGACATAGGTCTGGGACTAGTATGACACGGACACCTGGACATAGGTCATAGACTAGTATGACTAACATACACATGCGGGGACAGTAGGCTTACGTCATGTTACGAATCAAAACAACTCTGTCATATATATTTCTTTTATCTATCTCTATTTACAATAAATTACGTCACTGTGTTGTCAGTGGTATGGTCAACATGTGTATGTGTTTGACATATTAGGTTCGACAGATTATTGATGAAGTACAATGTCTACGGACATAAAGCTACACTCGAAGATCGTTCTTACTGACAATCGTTTCCTTTGTTTTCCCTCTTGTCAACATTCATACAAACACGAAATCTCATTTGTCATACCACTCGGTCATGAATGTTGATAAAAATAGTTTGTCTGGAGTTGATACATTATGTTACCTTTTGTATTATAAGCTGTGCAGGCTACGTTCTGTCGCTAATGATAGAAATATATCATGTCTGCGCGCCCTGTCATCATTTTAACAGGACGTTTGCAAGATGAGCATTGACGCCGAGAGTTACTAGAAGGGTCAACTCATGAGGATGAAGGGTAGGGAAGAATTTGGGACTGAAGCAGAAGGTTCACTCATGGGGGTGAACGGTAAAGGGTTGGGGAGGGGAGGATGAAACAGAGGTTATAACTCATACGAATGAAGGGTAAGGGGTTGGGGGTTGGGGGCTGAAATAGGGGTTAAGTCATTAGGATGGAGGGTGAGTGGAATTCGGGACTGAAGCGGGGGATTAACTTACTGGTGAGGATAAAAAGTAAAGGCGGTGAGGAATGAAGGAGATGCATGGCTTAACTCATTACGATGCTGGTTTGACATTGAAGCCAAGCGTTTATGTGATGCTAGGACTTTGAAGGGTGAGGTGGAGACATCTAAAGCGAGGGTCAACTCAAGGTGGTATTATTATCGTCTGCTGGATAATCGATCAGCTCGGTAGTGAAGCGGACGTAAAATCAATCAATTAAATGTATATTAAGAGATTGAATCCTGGAGTTGGGGTGTTGTGATCACCTAGAGGTCCGTTTAATGATAGAACATTTAAGCCAGTGGTTGAGTGTGCTACAGAAAGATTGAAGTCCAGATATTGCCATGATGGTCATGTAAAACAGATATTGGGCTAAACCAAAACATAATAGGGAGGTGTTAATTTATTGAAACGTAGGGACAGGATTGTCAATTGATGAAGACGAGGATTGGATGTTGTGTTGGCACCTTGAAACAGAGGGTTGCGGTGTGTCCGGATATGAAGCAGGTTTTAGTGTTTTTGAAGTTGAGTTTTGTGGAGTTTAGGGTCTTGAAGTCGACGGTTGTGTCAGTTGTGGATGTATTAGACAATGGTTCAGGGAAGAAACACTGAAGGCGTGGGTTGGCTATTGGTGATGGGAGTGCACGTGCTAACACTCATGCTTTCACTTTCTAATCAAACACGTGTAAACATTTTGTAGTTCAAGTTAAAAAGGACGATTACATTTGTAGTAGCACCCTCTCGTGTCTGAATATAATGCCAGTTTCCCTCGAAGAGTATCGTTACATACAATCAATCAACTGTATTGCATTTTACATCCAATTTACAAGGATCGAGCTGCAAACATCAAACAAACATTGATACTATATAATGGACAGCAAAAACTACATACTTATGCATTCTGCAAGCCTGCCTTCCTCAGTTTAAATGACTTTTTAATAAAGAGGCTTATTTCCTGCAAAAGCTGTGGGTCATTAGATGACAATAATAATATTAAATTTTGTAGATCAGGCAATGATGGGTTAATTTTAATTTTTTGGAGAAACGTAGTTCTGATGTTTAAATTTATTTTGTATTTAAATATAAAATGTACTTCATCTTCTACAGTATTGCAGAATTTACATAGTCGGGATTGTCGAGGAATCTTTTTATATCAACCAGCCTCAATTTCGAAATTGTGGTTGCTTAATCTCAGCTTTGCCATCAATTTTCTATATTTAAAGTTGGGTAACGATAGGTAGTGTTCCTCTGCATACTTTTTTTTAATTTTACTGTATAGAAATAACTTATTATTTTCGTCCAAACTATGCATTTTTTCAAAAAAGTAAGATTCAAATTTAGCATGTATCGACTTTTTAAACAATAGTTTCATTTTCCTTTTCTTTTTTGCAAAGAATGGGTCGTGATGAAAGTCATAGTTAATATTATTATTCTTTTTTATTTGGGAAACATATGTAAACCATGTATATATTCCATTTTCGTGGAGTTGTTTATTTACTTTTAACGACTCCACACATAACGCGGAGATTAGCCGAAAGGTATACACTGTGCCTTCACGTTACGTAAACCTTGTAGTCTGTGTGATAACCTATACATACGTCTGAGTCTATACCGTACGTTCGGGGCGAGTACGGCACGCGGTAATCTGTACAATACAATCAACCTTTTTAGGAGAGAAAAAACGTGTGGTGGATACATGTCTGTAGGCGTCAGTGTCGCTGCTGGTCAAGTATGAACCTGTAACTTGACCTGTGATAGGACATTTGTAGATAGTGACGTAACAAGACGCTCAAACTGACTGGAATACAGAAGTCAGGGTCACGTGCAAAAAGTTAACAACAAAATATAGGAAATATACATGTACAATTCATTGTATTTTTTAAAGTATCGCTTTTTTCTGTACTATTTTTTTCTACAATATTATATAAAATTACATCTAAAGTTCTGTAACGTCACAAGCAACTATAGGAAATATTTAGGATACATATAAAAGTAGTTTTTTGCATTTGCTTTTTTTAATAATACTTCTAAAGTTCTGTCAACGACACAAGTTAATGTATTGGGGTCAAGAATATGCATACACATGAATTTCTGCAAGGTGAAACTATAGGTGTAGTCAGTTTTGTCGTAGTCAGTAAGCGCGTATTTAAAATGTACTCTTTGCACTGTATAATTTGGAAATTAAAAAAAATGAAAAAGTATCGCGTCAGTTAACATGAAACACCACATGATTCAATCATGTCAGGGCATACAATTGTGACTTAGAAAGACTTGTGCAAGTCCCAAAAGTATATTAATCATATAATACATATAAGAAATTTGGAATAGGGCGAAATGTGTCCAACATTTGGAAAATGATATACAGTGCATATGTACATATATGTATTCATTTGCAAATGAGTCGCCAGTATCCTGCATATGCAGGTTAATCTCCGTCCGTATACCCAAGACAGTACTATATCTACACTTATGTGGTTTCCCACCTAAATATGTAAAATGATTGTCTTACAAGTTTATCACCCCGTGCGGACCCAGATAAATATAATTCATGATAAACTACTATCCGGATGCCCATAATTTGTCTTTATGTCTCTGTTGTGTAAGAGTTATAATACAAATATTTAGTAAGGTAAAACCCAAACAGAACTTGTTATTCACATATAACAGTGTTTGTGCTAGTCGTAACGTTGGAGGTAAAATCAGACATAAATCAAAACTCCTGACCCCTTCATATGGCAAGACTAACATTTTGAGGGTCAAAAGCCGTTTTAGGTGGTCGTATATCACCGTATGGAGGTACAACGGAATATAAATCCTGCGGTTATGATAAAGATGATATAAATCCTGAGGTTATGATAAAGATGATATCACAGATGTCAGGTTATTTACATGAATGTCACTGAAAATCAACATGTAAACATGTGCTTAGAATGTCAACCCATGCAGAGACATGTAAATATATATACCATCCGTGTAGGCCTGTATCTGGGATGATCCATGAGGTATACAGATGTATTCATTGGTGTACCATTTAAAAAGTTCTTCAAACTCTATCTATATTTTTATATTAAATATTTAAAATGTTCACTCGACACAACATAAAATCTTCTAGTCCTGGGTGTGGGGCTATTGGAATTTTACACCCCTGAATTATTACATATGAGGTCTCTACATGGTCAGTACCTGCAGGCGTCCCTGATCTAGGGGGGTCGGTCACATAGGATACTGATCTTCTTGGTCTGGTCAGACTACGTACTCAGTCCACACGACAGGCATGAGTAAACAGGTAAGGAATGCCAAGATATGTCATTAGTCAATCACACAGATGTCGTTTATAGAGAGTTAGTGAATGGACTTGACCTCCATATATGGGTGTGGGGTAGAACAAGGTCGCGTTCATCAGCTGTGGGTCACACCTTGTCTATAACGATACATGTATTATGTAAATGATCGACAGTGGGGAGGTACAGTGTCCTGATATACACATGTATATATGTGTATGTTTACAATGTACTAGGATATAGTCTGTACTGATGTCACTGTACTGATAACAGGTGTATTATGGGTGGGGTACCTTGGTATGTTGGCATTATTGGGGAGTGGCAAAAGTATACATACGCGTTAACACAACGATAAACTGTGGAATGAATAACATATAATATATTGTATAAAATTACGTGAGCTATTAAAACTACTCGGGCATCTGACGTATATCCTCGTAACAACGTACGCGTTTCAATGGGGACCGCTTTACAGGGTCGCGTTTGGTTCTAGGGAGTTCACACCTGGATTACAACTTACCTATTTCTTCCGACGAGACAGTCGGCTGTTGTATTACTATAAGGCATATCGCTATAAGAACATATCTGTATCCATGTGCGATAGCCCCTTTAAGGCCATTTCGCATTCTATGTGGACGTCCACGCCGATAGGTCCCTCAGCTTGATGAATACCCGACAGGTGTATTAATCCCAACACACACTCGAGTTTTAACCTTTTTTACGTGTCTTTTCTCACCCGTATATAGTATCCGTACTGAAAACAGATCCACGAGGGATGTTGTCTGTCCCCGACACTGATTACTTCCGTGTACACCCGGGTTTATGAGTAATCAGGCTAGGAGAGCCATACTACACATATGACGCATTCATAAAGGGTATTGTCCCCAAGTAAACTGTCATACCACACACGCTTCACCCGTGCGATATGTGTCCGTCACGGTCCTCTCCTCACCTGTCCACAAGCACGTGGATATCGACCAGACGTCCGTTACTGGTCAAATAGATCAGAGATCAGAAAAGGTTAATCACAAATAAACGCTCTTCCGTATTTGATTTTTTGAATTCCACGGCGGCCATCGATGTTGCCAGAAATAGCACACCTGGCGTGGACAGGTAATAAACAACCCGTGGCGCCGTCCCGTGGACGGAATGTCAACTACATAACGATAACTCCTGATAACAGCATTTTGCCTCGAGCTGGGAACCGGTCGACAGGTAAAAAGGTTTGGTATTTCTCTGCACTTCTAAATATCATGCTTAATTGACACTTTGCTGCTCTAGGGGAAAACAGAAAGGTCGATTAAAAAAGACACTCATAACACGCTGTAAACAAGACAGATTAGTAGATACAAATCGATATATAAATGTTTGCCGATGACACGGCACTGTTAAAGTCACCACTGTTTCTCATTACAATGTTGATCCCTTAAAAAAGGCCAAAGTGATCAACGTCATGCCGG
>NW_018403568.1:144238-144610 GCF_002113885.1 Mizuhopecten yessoensis | reverse complement strand
TTTAGATCGTTAGTACACATACATTATATACGACACGGGATGCTGAGTTAAGATCGTTAGTACACATACATTATATACGACACGGGGTGCTTGGTTTAGATCGTTAGTACACATACATTATATACGACACGGGGTGCTGGGTTTAGATCGTTAGTACACATACAGTATATACGACACGGGATGCTGGGTTTAGATCGCTAGTACACATACATTATATGCGACACGGGATGCTGGGTTTAGATCGTTAGTACACAGACATTATATACATCACGGGGTGCTGGGTTTAGATCGTTAGTACACATACATTATATATGAAACGGGATGCTGGGTTTAGATCGTTAGTACACATACATTATATATGAAACGGGATGA
>NW_018403568.1:144088-144157 GCF_002113885.1 Mizuhopecten yessoensis | reverse complement strand
ATATGATTGATTACGACGAAGTGTGTTTTATATAGAGGATATAATTGATTACGACGTACTGTGTTTTAT
>NW_018403568.1:139486-140470 GCF_002113885.1 Mizuhopecten yessoensis | reverse complement strand
GTGTTTTATATAGAGGAAATGATAGATTACGACGTAGTATGATTTATATAGAGGATATGATTNATCTAGTAGTTCTGAAGGGTGAGGGTTCCTTTGAAACTCTCCACCATCTTACTATGCGTGGGCCGGGGGTATCGGTCAGATGGTACGGTCAATAGTAGTCTTATTGCAGAAAGAGTTTTTAAATTGTTCTGTTTAACAATTCTGGACTTTGAAACACTTAGAGTTATTGAAGGTGTAATTTGCATCAGTATTATTATACTGATAGTCACTAAACTCTCGCGGATGAATTTTACATTTGTTTCCGGCGACTGGTGTCAGGAACTCAAGCGAAGGTAAGGCTGGCACCACACCCTCGACCACTTCAGGAGGCTCCACACACTTTCGAAATTAACCAGCAACATTCGTTGAAACTTTCATATAACGGTTACGCAGCTCTGTAGAGCTGATTTTATGAAAATATAAGGATTCCGATAGTTTGGGGACTTTTTAGAAAAAATTACAAAAGAGTTTTCGTCAATTTTAATATTTTCCGTTTGTTTTTGTGTGTGGCATTGTTCGGCACAGTAATAAAAATAGAAAATGAAAAGAATCATTACTAATTTACCATACAAATATTTTTTTTATCGCAAAATATATAAAACACGTTACACAAAGTGTTTTTTTTATTTAAATTGTACGGATAAAAATGATTATCTACAAGCCAAGAGCAAACAGGACACGTAGATCCATACATAAAGAGTGGGAAATAGAACAAAATATACACAATGGCTTTATAAATAATTAAGTCCCCCAAACGAACTATTTATTACTGATAGCCCCTAGATGTGCAAACACCTTTTTGTTTTTCCGATTACCATCCAAGATGGCCGCAATGAATTTTTGAAATTTTTGTGAATTTAAAATTTCTAAAGGTGTTCGAAAAAATAGCCAATTTCACATAATATGATTGATTTCGACGTAGTGTGTTTTGTATAGAGGATG
>NW_018403568.1:125091-131873 GCF_002113885.1 Mizuhopecten yessoensis | reverse complement strand
AGGATAGGATTGATTACGACGAAGTGTGTTTTATATAGAGGATATAATTGATTACGACGTACTGTGTTTTAAATATAGGATATGATTGATTACGACGAAGTGTGTTTTATATAGAGGAAATGATAGATTACGACGTAGTGTGTTTTATATAGAGGATATGATTGATTACGACGCAGTATGTTTTATATAGAGGATATAATAGATTACGACATAGTGTGTTTTATATAGAGGATATGATAGATTACGACGAAGCGTGTTTTATATAGAAGATATGATTGATTACGACGTAGTCTGTTTTATATAGAGGATATGATAGATTACGACGAAGCGTGTTTTATATAGAAGATATGATTGATTACGACGTAGGATGTTTTATATAGAGGATATGATAGATTACGACGTAGTATGTTTTATATATAGGATATGGTTGATTACGACGTAGTGTGTTTTATATAGAGGAAATGATAGATTACGACGTAGTGTGTTTTATATAGAGGAAATAATAGATTACGACGTAGTGTGTTTTATATAGAGGATAGGATTGATTACGACGTAGTATGTTTTATATAGAGGATATGATAGATTATGACGTAGTGTGTTTTATATAGAGGATATGATTGATTACGACGTAGTATGTTTTATATAGAGGATATAATAGATTACGACGTAGTGTGTTTTATATAGAGGATATGATAGATTACGACGAAGTGTGTTTTATATAGAAGATATGATTGATTACGACGTAGTATGTTTTATATAGAGGATATGATAGATTACGACGTAGTATGTTTTATATAGAGGATATGATAGATTATGACGTAGTGTGTTTTATATAGAGGATATGATAGATTACGACATAAAACATTATGTATAGAGAGTATGATTGATTTCGACGTTATATATCCTGTATATGGGATGCTGGATTGATTTCCCCTTGACCCGTATCGGAACATAAGGATGTATCGAACACAGTGGTCATTTTAATAAATGTGAAATGGTTAGACTAATTTACGCTCAATTATCCAGCAATGATTTTTGTTTGTTGGTTGGTTGTTTTAGTATCGTACTGTCCCAGGATCACGACACCTATTGTTTTTGAAACACCCCTTCGTACTTTTGCGGCGTCTGAATCACACTGTCCGATATGTCAGTTTATAGTTTCATACTTATACCATTCACGGATCTTGGGATATGTTAAAGCAACTGTAAGCATTTCTTTCTATACGATAACACGTGGTCTACATAAGTGGACCTTCGTCTAATCCTAGGTTGTAAGATTAATCCATAGAAATCAAGGCTGATTATATAAATCGACCATGAAAAGGAATTACACAACTGCTTAGTATGTAATTATGAATATATTGTACTCTTGTATTATTTGTGCGAAGCACAATTACACTACACCAAATTAAGTGACTAAGGCCATATACAGTGCACCAGGAATATCTCTGAGGAACAAAAAGAAAATATTCACTGTTTCTGATTAACTGCTCAGCATTTCGTAAACTTATCTTTTAAATGTATACATTCTTTTCAAGGGAAAAACCTTGCATACAAATAGTGACATGGATGGAAGCTTAGACGTCCCACTGACTATTTTGTCATCCAAGTATAGCGATATACATGGTCTTTGTAATGTCGACCGAATGTTGTCGTTCAACGTGATTTCTGGAATGTCACCTGATTGCTGACATGTCTCGTGTGTGATGTCGACTAATGGTTGTGATGTCACCTAGGTGCTGTCGTGTAATGTCCCTATGTTACCAAATGGTCGGGGTGTTCCTGTCGATAAAGATAAAATTAAAATTGACAACTGAATATGTAAAAATAACAAAAATTTAATTTCAAATCTGTTCAAAACTAAAACAAAATTTACGAAAAATAATTAAATAAAGTACATGTAATATGACCACTGGATATGTAACGATAATGAATTAGTATACATTGTATTTCTGTCTTTAAAACAGACATGTAACAGGATTACAGAGCACTACTATCATGTAAAGGTGTAGGACGGAGCCTGTTTTACATATGTTACAGGATTACAGGGCTCTACTATCCTGTAAAGGTGCAGGACGGAGCCTGTTTTACACATGTTACAGGATTACAGAGCTCTACTATCATGTGAAGGTGTAAGCCTGTTTTACACGTGTTACAGGACTACAGGGCTCTACTATCCTGTAAAGGTGTAGGGCGGAGCCTGTTTTACACGTGTAACAGGATTACAGGCCTCTACATTCCTGTAAAGGTTAGTACGGAGCCTGTTTTACACGTGCAACAGGGTTATAGAGCTCTACTATCCTGTAAAGGTGTAACCTGTTTTACACGTGTTACAGGACTACAGGGCTCTACTATCCTGTAAAGGTGTAGGACGGAGCCTGTTTTACACGTGTAACAGGATTACAGGCCTCTACATTCCTGTATAGGTGTAGGACGGAGCCTGTTTTACACGTGTTACAGGATTACAGAGCTCTACTATCATGTATAGATGTAGGACGGAACCTGTTTTACACGTGTTACAGGATTACAGGGCTCTACTATCCTGTAAAGGTGTAGAACGGAACCTGTTTCATACGTGTTACAGGATTACAGGGCTCTACTATCTTGTAAAGGTGTAGGACGGAGCCTGTTTTACACGTGTAACAGGATTACAGGGCTCTACTATCATGTAAAGGTGTAGAACGGAACCTGTTTTATACGTGTTACAGGATTACAGGGCTCTACTATCCTGTAAAGGTGTAGGACGGAGCCTCTTTTACACGTGTAACAGGATTACAGGGTTCTATACATTCCTGTATAGGTGTAGGACGGAGCCTGATTTATACGTGTTACAGGATTACAGGCATCTACATAACTGTCAAGGTGTAAGGACGGAGCCTAGTTTACACGTGTTACAGGATTACAGGGCTCTACTATCATGTAAAGGTGTAGGACGGAGCCTAGTTTACACGTGTAACAGGATTACAGGGCTCTACTACCATGTAAAAGTGTAGAACGGAACCTGTTTTTTACGTGTTACAGGATTACAGGGCTCTACTATCCTGTAAAGGTGTAGGACGGAGCCTGTTTTACACGTGTAACAGGATTACAGGGTTCTATACATTCCTGTATAGGTGTAGGACGGAGCCTGATTTATATGTGTTACAGGATTACAGGCATCTACATTACTGTCAAGGTGTAAGGACGGAGCCTAGTTTAAACGTGTTACAGGATTACAGGGCTCTACTATCATGTAAAGGTGTAGGACGGAGCCTAGTTTACACGTGTTACAGGATTACAGGGCTCTACTATCCTGTAAAGGTGTAGGACGGAGCCTGTTTTACACGTGTAACAGGATTACAGGGTTGTATACATTCCTGTATAGGTGTAGGACGGAGCCTTATTTATACTTGTTACAGGATTACAGGCCTCTACATTACTGTCAAGGTGTAAGGACGGAGCCTAGTTTAAACGTGTTACAGGATTACAGGGCTCTACTATCATGTAAAGGTGTAGAACGGAACCTGTTTTTTACGCGTTACAGGATTACAGGGCTCTACTATCCTGTAAAGGTGTAGGACGCAGCCTGTTTTACACGTGTAACAGGATTACAGGGCTCTACTATCATGTAAAGGTGTAGGACGGAGCCTAGTTTACACGTGTTACAGGATTACAGGGCTCTTCTATCATGTAAAGGTGTAGAACGGAACCTGATTTACATTCGTCCCAGAATTACACGGATGTAGACTGTAGCATACATACAGGACTGCTCACACCTAAGATAGCCACAGTTGACTATGGAGCACTGCCCCGATTTCCGTGTATTTAATTTCGAGGTAACAATCTAGTTTTACATCACAGTTGTAATTATCACAGACTGAATAAAAATATCGATACAAAAAACAAAACAAAAGAATCTAAATTCTACAAGAATAAATGGTTTTATGGGCCCACTTGTGTAAAACATCTCAACTCTTGAGATTTCCTTAAGTCTAAGATTTCCCATAGACATTACATTGCTTGAGATTTTCCTTAACTTTAAGATATTTTTTACAAGTGGGCCCTGGACTCCAAGGTTAGCACAAATTTTACAACCTCAAAAACAAAGAGAGAGAAAGAAAGAAAAATAAACAGACACATTGATAATGAAGACATTACCATTACAACAGTTCTAATAATGGATATGTACCCTCTCGACTTTATCTGCGCAGAGTAGTAATACAATTGTGACCGTATTTGTCGATATTATCAATATCATTATAATAGAGTTACAAACGAACAACTAATATTCTTCAGTCTCGTAAAACATGAAAAATATATAATTATCAATAATTCTAAACTAGCATTTGTTTCAGTCTTGCATAAGAAAGAAGTTTTCTGGGCGAAATAAAAGATTTTGATATTGAAATGACAATATTACTTGTGCATGTACAGTCTCCAGCAAAAGTCAAAGGGAGATTACTCACCACATACACAAAGTAAACAATCCATTATCGGCTAGTTTATCACACCAAATAATTTTTTAAACATTTTCCTCTGAATTGTTTTTAGCATAAATGACTGTGTGTTGTATGAATAAACATTAGCAAAATCATTGCGCATAGGCGTCATATTAATTATCACAAGAATCAATTTCAGTATGAATACATAGACCACCCCTAGGCCTTATATATATATAGGGTCATACACATCCCTAGTAGGGAATATTAGTAGACATTTTACGAGTTCAGAATTTTTTTAAATTATTTTTCTATCGAGTGTTGATTTCACGCCCTAAAACGCCCAATGATAATCCCTACACATCAGGCGAGGTACAAACATACACAATGCGATCAAATCATAAACCCCTGTGATTAGAATGATTCTCTTAAACAATCATACTCAATTTCCTAACACAATTAACATGAATCTGTTACTCAATTAAACTTTCTTTTATCCTCTGTCGAAGATAGTATATCCTCAGACACCTACACAACGACAACCATATCCACTCGTACTGTCAGTACCATTCTCTTGATAATGAATTATAAAAGAGATGACAATGATATCTATCACAATGTTAGAGCAACAAGTCCACCAATTCCTCGTATCATGACTGCGTTCCAGTTCCTCTATGCGACACATTATGTTGAGTTACTGTTGATCAAGAAGAACTTTGGTTTCAGTTTAATCACCGGCATTACGGGTAGCCATCAGACCAGGGTGTTGCCCTCACTAATGGTCTGTATGTGAAGCTGTCCTGGCTAAGTACATGTACTCTCTACAGTTCGCTAATAGTCTCCTCAATATCGTCTCGGAGTTGTCGTCTGGTGTCCAGTAACTGTCGCAGTTCTGTGGCAACCTGGCCCAACCTCCTTCCCAAGTCGCGTACTTCATCCAGCTGTTCCTGGCGCCTGCGCTCTCGTTGGTCTTGGAAGGCGGCGATATCATTGCGCCCCCTATCTACCTCTGACGAAAAAGTGGTCATGAGAGAGTCAAGTCTGCTTCTACTCTCTCGAAGCCGCTCGCGAATGTTTATGTTGCCAGGGTTTTCCTGTTCCACTCTGTTCCTTGCCCGTAGTCGGCTAGCGGTTGTGGTGCCCTGGGGTCGGTTGTCTGTGTTGGAGGAGGAATTCCTGGTAGCTGAGATGGTATTCCTAGATGTCGAGGTGGCATTATTTCTGGCGGGCGTGGTGGGCTGCCTTGAAGGCTGACTATGGCCAACAATATTCGGGAGAGTCGGCCCACGACGGGTTTGTGATCCGGACGGTCGCGGGACGGAAGGAGGGTGTGGGGTTCTTGGAGTCGACAAAGAGCCCGTAGCATTGTCAGAAGAGGCAGCTACTCTAATATTCCGACGTGCTATAGATCGCGTATGACCTAGACCAGATGGCGCCCGCTGTTCTGTCGACCTTGACAGCAGACGACCTTGAGAGGTTACATTGTTCGTTTCCTCTGTCGGCCGTATTAACAGACGACCGTTTGATGACGTTGTCTCGACAACGTCTCTGACGATGTAATTGGATGGGACAGCGTCCGGGTCTGAAGACACTGCGTCCGTTATTTGTGGAATGTCATTTTCACGGAACATCTGTGCCTCTCTGTTGCTGGGTCGGTATGGCAGACCTGTTTCTGTATAAGTTGTGTGCTGGTGTGTCCCCAAACTCTTCAGTGGACCTTTCCATTTACAGCTTCTGACCAAGCACTTCACTTTCTTGAGCCCTATTCTCTCTGCAAGTTCCCTACATCTGATGTAAGAATCGGGCATGCGCACACGGCATACCGGACACCTGCTGTGATTTTCAGCGTATCCGCTTGTAGTCCATACAAATATACACGGGTAGCAGTACTTGTGGTTGTTGATACACATCCGCGGGTCTTTCAGAATTTGGTAACTGAAAATGTAGCAGAAAATAAATATGAGCATTGAAAAGGGGGACAACTATGTGTAGTGAATAATTCGACAATGGATTGTGATTGTTATAACAAAATTAAAATGCCTTCCGAACTGTTTGAAGCACGTGCATGCAGCAGTGAGAAAACTTATCCCAAATATTTCATTTTCAAAAACAGGAAAATGTGCTGTGGACCGATATATTACGAATGTATTATCCCCAAATCTCTCCCCATCCCTCCCCGCCCGCCAGTTGGAGTCAACAGCTGAACAATCTGCCCTGTTTCAGGGATAAGTTAATGGCAAACAAATCAATCTGTTTTATTTTAAAGGTAAGCATACAGCTAGGAAACCAATCTGTCTTGTTTTAAAGGTAAGCATACAGCTAGGAAACCAATCTGTCTTGTTTTAAAGGTAAGCATACAGCTAG